>NC_090650.1:286853708-287153708 GCF_040937935.1 Hyperolius riggenbachi
CATAAACAGAAATCAGCACCATAAGGACTATCTAGATCCTGTAATCTGACCTATGTACAGGGGTAGATAGTCTTATTTCGATTTATCAATCTAGAGGTGAAGAGGGTAGGGATAGGGGAGGGAATAAGTAGAATAATTGTTAATAATTAAACCTTACTTAAGAGTAATCAGACATCTATATTGGTTCTAGTAGCGTGTTATATTAGGTGTAATACTTTTTGGCCAGTCGATGTCAAGGGGTGAGTGATTTTTTGACGTTGAGTCATTCTTTCTAAGTAGTTTCTCCATTTAGAGGTTAAAGTTGACTTAATGTATCAACTGAATGAGGGAATATATTGTTGCTGTTATTCACAGCATACATCAGTTGTATGTATCGGTACTTCGGTACTATCGGTGTCACTGGTTGTCCTGATAGTACAGTATGTTAAACTGTTCATGTATCTATCAATCAATAAATGCCAATAAATAGAGAAAGCCTTCACACTCAACTCGCCCTCCATGCTAGCATGAAAAGCACGCCCTTTGTCATACTTCCCATTTCCGCCCCTCGTAGTACAGAGCATGTGAGCGGTTCAAGCCTCTCGGCATCTGTGAGTCTCCCGCCTCCAGGCTCACTGCTCCAATCCCAATTTCTAACCACTCGGATGCTGTGTACATGCTTCCAGGAGCATTATTTACAAGTCTGTGGAAATAGGGGTTGGCGCTGGATGTTAAATACATCATGTAAGGGAATGCCACTCAGGCAATGCAAACTGCCTGAAGTTTACGGGCATACATACTGTACATGTATCAACTGAATGAGGGAAAGTATTGTGGGGAAGCTGCTGCTGTTTAAAAGGAAATAAATATGGCGGCTGCCATATGCATTGGGCTTTTAACTAACAGTGGCCAGCTTCTCTGCTTTTTTCATTTTTTCATCATTAGAACACTGCATACGGAGCACACTGGATGTGAGCCCCCTGTGGATTGCAGATCCCTGCTGCATGCTGTTGCTAGGTATATATTTTTGTACTGTTTTTCACTGATAGATGTTCTTTGAATAAATTACACAGAAACAGGTAACAAAAGGGGAGGTCCCTGCCCTTGTGAGCTACTGCGGTTGAGATACTGGGGGAATAGACAAAGGGGTTAGCAGATAAGGCAGTGAGCTTTAAAGGGAACCTGAACTTAGTAAAATTATTTAAAATAAACAAACACATGATGTAGCTGCAAATGAATATTACATACTTACCTCACCATCAGTTCCTCTCAGAAGCTCACCATTTTCTTCATACAGTGATCCCTTCCAGTTCTAACAATATTTTGTCAGAACTGAAATATACCAGTTGCTTTCAGTTACAATGGAATGTGCAAGGTAATGTCCATGTTTCCCTATGGCTCAAGTGGGCGATATTACAGTTTAACAGTGTGCTGACCAGGAAGCTGTTAGGGGTAATGGCCATTTTCAAAATGGAGGACAGAGAATTTCATTGATTACAGTGGACAAACAGGACACAGGAGAGGAGAAATAGATTGATAATTAGACTACACGGGATGTAAGTATGATCTGTGAATGTTTATTTTGACTTTTAATTTTCAGTTCAGTTCAGGTTCTCTATAATTCTAGCTATAGAAAATTACAAGCTTGTTTGAATAGGTGTGTCTTGAGGATACGTTTGAAAATTTTCAGGCTTGGAGCATGACAAATAGGCTGTGGTAGAGAGTTCCAAAGCAGTGTGGCCAACCTTTCACATTTTTTACTGACAAAGATATAAAAATGACTGACAAATGATATTTTTATTGACACACACCCCTGGGCTATACCCAGTGCACCTTGCTGAAAAATAAGTATGTCCACACATCAGAACATGGGCGTGGTAATGGATGGCTCCAAATATACATGAAATTAGCAGTGCTGTAAGTTGGCCTGCTGGGCCTGCCAGGACCAGCATCCCTATTCTTTTTAAAGAGAAGTGTAACTTCAAAAACGTCCCCTGGGGGCGGGGTACTTACCTTGGGAGGGGGAAGCCTCCGAAAAGAAACAGAAACTATTTTTTTTTACGTATAAAATACCAAAATTGCCATTGTGATTTTTTTCCATTGACAAACAATAAAAAGACCTTATTTTGGAAACAATAGGTATTCTATTTTACCTATTAGATACCACTTTGTTTATGTATGTGTATAAGGTAAAATTGGTACAAAAAATACAGAAACAATTAAACATAGAAAATGCTAAATCCTATGACAGAAAAGCACTTTACAAATGTTGGTGCATCTTCAGAGGCCGATGATCCTCATATATCATTATGTATACATTACATGCATGGGTGGATTTTAGGCAAGGCCACATAGAACATGGCCTAGGGCACCAGGAAAGCAAGGGGCGGCTGTGGGAAGCAGGGAGCCAGTAGCAGTTAGCCTGCTGAACATTCATCCTGCTACACAGAATTTGCACATAGCGGTGGGTGGCTACAAACAGCCGGATCTGGCATAAGGGGCATGAAGGTGCAGCAAATGGGCATTTACAGTGATCTTTGAGCCGCCTGTCACTCACAATGTGCCGCTCGCCAAGGAGCTTAAAATCTAATCCCAGCCATCATGTCACTAACTGCCCTCAGAGGAGCTAATAATGGCAATCCCTACCATCACTTCACTAACTGTCCTCAGAAGAGCCTACTATCTAATCCCTGCTGTGTTAAGGGGGGAGGGGGCTTGAGTTTAGGATGCTGTCGGCCTGGGGGCAGCTGGTGACAATCGGCCTTGGGCGGTAAAAAGTACAAATCCGGCCCTGAGTACATGCAGGCAGTTAAACACTTTCTATGCTTTTTATTTGAACACACGTTGAACCTTCTGCAACTTATTCCAGCAAAACAAAACTAAATAACAGCAGCATAAGCAGAACTACCAGCATATTTAGTATCCACAGATAGAGAACTCCATACATTCCAAGAAGTCCAAAGATAAGTCCAGGCAATTAGTCCAGTAAGATATATAAAGGCAATTGGATGCTTCAGGAAGCTTCTTTAGGCTTGTAATTAGTGGTTCCAAGGGTTTAAGGTGGCCATACACTGGTCGATTTGCCATCAGATTCAACCAACAGATAGATCCCTCTCTGATCGAATCTGATCAGAGAGGGATCGTATGACTGCCTTTACTGCAAACAGATTGTGAATCGATTTCAGCATGAAACCGATCACAATCTGTGGTGGTGCTGCCGCTGCCCCCCCTCCCCCGCATACATTACCTGCTCCGCCGGCGCGTGTCCCCGCTCTCACCGATGTCTTCTTGTCCACTGGGCTCCGGGTTCCGGCTGGCTTCACTTCTTTCTGTCCGGGGAAGTTTAAACAGTAGACGGCGCTCTACTGTTTAAACTTTCTGCCGGGACAGGAAGAAGTGAAGCCTGCTGGGCATCGGTCGTCGGGCATTGGAATGATGCCATCGACGCACTCCTGACCCGCCGGCGATCGAGAAAAATCTTCCGCATGGACGGCTCAACGGGAATCGACGGGAATGATTGATTTTGGACGGAAATCAATCGTTTGCGTTTGCACAAAGATTTCACAGCAGATTCGATCACAGTGATCAAATCTGCTGTATATCGGCGGGAAAATCATTAGGTGTATGGGCCCCTTTAGAGAAAAAGTGCCACAGCTTGCTGTTTCCATCACTAACTCACTTCAAAAGCCCCAAGTACCTGACCTTATATAGTAGATCCAGGATCCTGTCTACCTGGAGAATGATGCCTCGCTCCCAGATCATTCAGTAGATACAGACAATCCCCTCCAGCAGAAAGGAGTCTGACCATTGTCTATTGGTAAACATGAGCAGATAAGGGCAAGTCTCGTACACACGTCAAGTGGATCGATCAAGTCCAGTCTTATCAGCTGAACAACAGACTGTACACACGCCCGATTTGCCGTCCAAACGACAGGTCGTTTGCGAAAATCCGACGTGTGTATGTAGCTTAACAGACACAATAGAAATTGTGTCTGTTAAGCTACATACACACGTCGGATTTTCGCAAACGACCCGTCGCAAGCTATCAACACACGACAATACACAGATCACATCAAGAACTCTATGCAGGGAAAAAAAAATACATTTTTGCAAAAATAATAAATAGCATACATCACACTCATGGATGTGGATAAAGTTTTACTCTGAGATTAATATTGCATACTATGTTGCTACTGGAGCCCTTCTTGCCACTAAAAAGTCTTGTTTAATTTATTCTGGAGTCCCCGGCACACACCAGGTTTTTGGATTTAGGAATAAGGTGTGGCTTAGTATATCTATGTACTTATGGACTCAAATATTTATTGTCCTGTGTACAAAGAACAGCTCAAATTTTCTAACCACAAGAAAGAGGTCATCTTTTGAAAGAGGTACTTTTTCACATCCTAAAAACTGTCTCCTGAAATAATTAACATTGCTTTTGGTTATAAATAATTTATGAACCCTGTATACAGAAAGGCCACTGTCCAGCAGTATAAGATGTCCCACTGTGAACACTGTAGTAAAAAGTGTTGGAGGCTGGCACTGCTGTGTTACCACTGTTTTTAATGCTTCAATAAAGAGCTTTTTCTACTTTTGGAAGTGCCAGCCTCCAACACTTTTTACTACATGGATTGGATCTGATGGTGTGAGGATCATTTGAGGCTTGGGCACCCTTATCCCTGTATCCAGTGAGTGCCACTCTTTTTATCAGCGTTTGTACCACTGTGAACACTGAGCAGTAGAAATTACAGTAAGATGAGAGAGTCTGCAGCAGCCTCAGCACTTACTCACCTCCCTGGGCTCCAGCGCTGCAGATTACCTCCATCCTCCAGGTGGCGCTGTAACCCTATAGTGAGATTGCCGGCTGTCATCATGACAACAGACGGCAATCTCATCAGGGGGAAGCAGAGCCTCAGAGGAGATGAAGAAGAATGGTGACGGGATCCCCCGGGAGGTGAGTTGAAACTCCCACTGTGAGCATTGCTCTGCATAGAACCTCCGGTGGCTACCCCGAGTGTAGGTCAAGTTTACAGTTTTGATCTGCATTTTTTTGCCCTGACTGTAGCTTGGGGTTACTGCCAAGGAGGTTAAAGTGTACCTGAGATGGAATAAAATAAAAAATATATACATACCTGGGGCTTCCTCCATTCCCCTCCAGGCTGATTGCTCCCACGCTGTCCTCCTCCGACTCCCCATTCATTCGCAACTGGCCCCGGAAAATCCTCCAGTTGGGGCCAGTTGGTTAAGGCACAGTCCGCCCAGGCTCACTCCCTCGTCTCGTTCCCGTCTTCTGGAACATTCTGCACCTGCGCAGTAGTACTGCACAAATGCTCCCTGCCAGGTGAATACAGTGGGAGGGCATGTGCACGGCCAGGCCGCGTATTCGCAGTTGGCCCCAGATTGGATGACTTTCCTGGACCAATTGCATACGAATGGGGAGTCGAAGAAGGACGCCATTGGAGCGATCAGCCTGCAGGGGGCTGGAGAGAGCCCCAGGTATGTTTATTTTGTTATTTTATCCCCATATCATGTTACCTTTAAGAATTCACATACCTGGAGCAAGCATGTGGGCTCCAATGCAGAATTTTAAATCTCACAGAAAAAGGTACTTATAATTTTAAGTAACATTTTCTATTGGAAACAAAGACATCATGCTTACTAAAAGCTACAGCATGGGACAGCTTATGCATTTACAAACACATCTAACCAGGATTCTTTGTTTCCTTTGAGTTCTAGACTTTTTCCTGATTCGGTGTTTTCCCCAAGCAATCCTTCACAATGAGATGGTAACAGTTGTTTGTCTGATAAAGCACGTACTATTTAGAACACAGATGTTTGATAATTATTTATTTCTCTCTAAAGCCTATTAATTCAATCCCAAAGGTTTTTTTTTTCCTTGAAATTAAATTTGGAATGTATGTTGTTGGTAGGTGACAGATATTTTCATTATTATTAGTATTTCACAGCCTACAACACCAAGATTATTATAGAAATCCTTTTCAGTCCAAACCAATCCTCATTAAGTCAGAAACATCGTAGCTAAAACAGGAAAGTGAATGTTAAACAAGATACTAATTGTTATTTACATGTCCTATTTTGAGATATCCAATTTTGATTTCATAAAACAAACTATAAACCTATCAGAGGACAGCTGGGCATATTGAATATGTTAGTAAAATTCATTTTTTAAATAAATATTTAATAAAGCATATGGCATAAGTATTTTGGATAGCAATGTGAATATTCATTTTCCTATTAAAACCTTTATTACAGTAGCGAATATATGAAAAAAATGGGTCACTCGGCTGACAAGCAGATGTTAGACTAATAACATCACCAATTAATTTGAGTATGAGGTCTGCTATTTCGTACAATATACAGTTACAGGTTTTCTCAGTTTTTACTAAGTAAAAAGTGCAATGCTACACTTTTGTTATCTACATCTCTAGTGACAGAGAGCCTGAAATGAGGGACCAAAGTAACCGTCCATTGCTGATGCTGAAATCTTCTTTAAAAAATTAGAAAATTATAGAAAAATTCAAAATTGCGCAAATACACATTTAAGTCAATCTGTAAGTGAAATTGGAAGCTCAGTGTTTTTCTTTTTTTTTTCATAGAAATGCCATGGGCTTACAATTGCTCATCAAGGATGCTTCTCTGCATTCTGAAGTTTAACACCTGAGTATTCCTGACATGTTTTTTTATTGCAGGCGTTCCACTATTAATACAACAATAACTTCTTCATTACTTAAGCCCTATGAGTGATATATACAATGTTTTTTTTTCAAGACAATCTACGCCTTCTCTGGGTAATATTTTTTTCCATTTTTTTTAAATAAGCACTTAAAGGACCACTATTGTGAAAAAAAACCTTAAATTTAAAATACACAAAAACACATATACATAAGAAGTACGTTTTTCCAGAGTAAAATGAGCCATACATTACTTTTCTTCTATGTTACTGTCACTTACAGTAGGTAGTAGAAATATGAAAGGACCGGTTTTGGACTAGCTCATCTCCTCATGGGGGATTCTCAGGGTTGTTTAGTTTCAAAAGCACTTAGTGAATGGCAGCTCTATGCAACTGCGGAAAAGTGTGCAGCGGGCTGGGAGGCTGGCCAGCATCACTGTATAAAAGCTTTTCAGGAAATGTCTTTATAAAGAATAAAAGCCTTGCTGAGATTCCCCCATGGAGAGATGGACTACTTCAAAACCTGTTGGTTCTGTCAAATTTGTATTACCTACAGTAAGTGACAGCAACACAGGAGAAAAGTAATGTATGGCTTATTTTACCCTGGGAGAAACATCCTTTAACAGGACTAAACACAGGCATAAAAACAGAAAGTACTGTTTTAATTTTTCACCCTTCCTAATTTTATGTGACAATTGTCACTGCTATAGAATACCTCAAAATATATTGTTTGGCTGTTAAAGTGATACCACGTATGCCTTATTTCATTACTAGTGAGCCGTTTTTTACCAGCCTACTCCAACTGGATCTGATTGCTTGGATGACAGGATGGGGGCCCTGGTGCTCTACAGATGTATAGCTAGCAAATGGCAGAGTGATGTATCTGTACAGCATTGGGGCCCCAAACTGTTACTCTAGTGCTTGCACCTGATAGGTAAGGTGGCAGTCAGTGTGTGTAAACATCTTAAGGCTAAGTACAAGACAGGTGACACAAGTGGCATATTTGCAAACCAGCAGCAATTTACTGGTAATTAGCATGACCCACATTGCCAAAGTGGGATAAAAAAGGGTCCCACCTGATCATATAAGTTAAGCACTGCTGAGTTCTGTGAGTTTGTGGTGCTGTACAATGTAAGAAACGAACATGGGGTACAAAATAATACAGACAATGGTATACACCATTGGTCCTCAAATTGCGGCCCGTGGGCCGCATGTGGCCTCCCGAGGCTTTTTCACCGGCCCCACAACACCTAATGTATAACTTAAAGTTGTGGCCCACTGCACATTTAAATATCAGCGGCCTGCATATAGAATAGCCATGCTGGCACCACTCATCCACATACTGTAGAAGCCAGCGAGCAGTAATTTGCTGGCATCAAATTCTGCATCAGGTGAAACTGCTGTCCAACTGGAGGGCAGGTTGTCACCTGGGTATGCTTCACTGTCTGGTGCACAAAGAGTTTCTTTGGGCGCCGCATGACTGAATGGCTGCTGCTGGGAGTTCTCCTCCGGGTATAATTTGGAGGAATCGATACCTAGATTCACTGTAATGTTTTTCAACATCATTTTATGTATGTTCCGGCCCCCCAGCAGTCTGAAGTAGGTTGATCCGGACCTTGACCGAAAAAGTTTGGGGACACCTGGTATACACCATTATACAAAATACATAATTGGGGACAAAATACAAAATACAGAATTGGTAATGACAGTGATAAAAGTAACATGATGAATAAAATGTATAATTAATTCCAAGACACAAAAGAAGGAGAGAGCCCTGGCAATCTAAAGGATATATGTGTGTGTATACACAGATACAGAATTATATATACCACCTAATGCCAATAGGTGTGATCAAGGCGGCAGCCCCAGGACCGCCTAACGCCAATTGGTGTCAAGTCCTGGGGCGGGGATTTGCAGGAGATTGTGCGCTCCGATGCACACGTATCTCCGCATAGATGACAGAGCTCCGCTTCACCATCAATCTTCCAGCAGCGAAACCGCCGTCTATTTACTTAGAACAGTGCTGCGATCTAAGGCAGCGCTGTACTGGGGACAGCCGTGTGACACAGCTGTCCCCCTGGGAAACTCTTGAGTGATCCCCTGTGATAGGCTGATGGGGGGAGGGAGGGTTAAAAAAAACAGGGAAATTTAATAAAAAAAACAAACACTAACTAAACTAGACAAACAATCCTGGCGGCGATCTGACCCCACCAACAGAGAGCTCTGTTGGTTGGAAGAAAAGGGGGAGGGGTCATTTGTGTGCTGAACAGCCCAGCAGTGAGCCCTTAAAGCTGCAGTGGCCCAATTAGAAAAAAATGGCCTTGTCACTGGGGAGGGGGGGGGGGGGGGGGGGTTAACACCATGGTCCTCAAGAGGTTAACCATAAATTCTAATGCAACCAGAAAAAAAATCCTGTCCTTGTATGATGCGTAGTGCTACTTTTAAACTTCTTTGTACAGTAATTAACCACTCTTATATTATAAGTTAAGTCTGTCCATTTCAACATTAATACAGAGTTATGTTAAGTATACAGTGTTACAGTGTGAATTATAGTATTGTTTTAACTAGGCCTATTTTTAACATTGACTTAACCACTTAAGAACCAGCCTATGCTGGTCCGATCTGTGCTGCGTGGGCTCTCCACCCCACAGCACAGATCCCTTTGAAGCCAGGGCGACCAGACTTCCCCCCTTTTTTCCCCACTAGGAGGATGTCCTGCTGGGGGGGTCTGATCGCCGCCGCCATCTGCGTTTTGCGGGGAGGGGGGGGGCTCCTCAAAGCCCCCCTCCGCAGCCATTTCCGCCCTCACTCTCCTTACCTCCCTCTCCCTCATGCAGTGTAATGCGCAGGACGGATATCCGTCCTGCGCATCCTAGGATAGGCTTCCGCCTATCAGATGGCGGTGATCCCCGGCCAATCAGAGGCCAATCAGAGGCCGGAGATCGCCGATCTGCCTTACGGTGCTGCTGCGCAGCAGCGCCGTATGATGTAAACAGCAGGGATTTTTTCCCCGCGTGTTTACATTTTGCCGGCGAGCCGCGATCGGCGGCTCTCCAGCTGTTCACAGAGACACCCTCCGTGAACTGACATGGAAAGGCCGCTCGATCGAGCGGCCATTTCCATGGCAAACCACTTAAGACCTGCCGACGCCTATGGGCGTTAGCTGGTCGTTAGGGAACCTGAAGCGAGGAAAATTATTTAAAATAAACACGACCTAGCTGCAAATGAATATTACATACTTACCTCCCAGTTCCTCTCAGAAGCTCACCATTTTCTTCTTACAGTGATCCCTTCCAGTTCTGACAATATGTTGTCAGAACTGAAATATACCAGTTGCTGTCAGTAATATATCAGCAGCTGTCAGTTACAACTGAAAGTGCAAGGTAATGTCCATGTTTCACAATGGCTCAAGTGGGTGATATTACAGTTTAACAGTGTGCTGACCAGGAAGCTGTTAGGGGGTAATGGCCATTTTTAAAATGGAGGACGGAGAATTCCATTAATCACAGTGGACAAATGGGATGCAGGAGAGGAGAAAGAGATCGAAGAGTAGACTACACAGGAGGTAAGTATGATCTGTGTGTGGATATTTTGACTTTTTATTTTCAGTTCAAGATCTCTTTAAGCAATCAGAAAGTACACTTATCCGGCATCACTTAATTCCCGATGATGCCAGATAAGTATCAAATGACACACTTTACCTCTGGGATGGCATTCTGCCATCTTTCAACATATATGCTTTGCTTCTTGATTTTTTTTAATTGTTGTGATTTATTTTATACAGTTTGAGTATTACTGAGAATTATAAAGCCTACCTGGGTAAAACTGTGTTTAAATTTTCTAGGATTAATACGAAGCGCCACAAACGAAGCAAAATAAACATGGGGTACATAATAATACAGACAATTGATACAGAGTTGACACAAAATACAGAATCAGAACAAAATACAGAATTGGTAATTACAGTGACAAAAGTAATATGAATAAAATGTATAACAAACCTCCAAAACACTGTATATTTAGAAGGTTTTTTTGTTTAGTCTTATAGACTCTGGGTTACATGGAATTAATATCTTCAGCTGTAATATTCAGCCTTTGGTTGCTGATGTTGCAACAAAAGTTAACAACACATCAGTTAAACCTTTGACAAAATACACTCTAAAATCCATCTATTTGAAGATTTATAAAATAGTTAATAATATTGTTTCAGTGTTAATATAAGCATGAAAAGAACTGAATGGGCTGACTGACTTGTCTGTTTTAACTTTTATTCATGACAAGTGCGTGCAAAAGCTGAATTCTACTGAAAGGATATAACACATTAACCAGTCAGAAAATAATAATAATAGTAATAGAGACAAAATGCACTGCATGGCCATTTTGTGCCTCCTCAGATTTTGCCAAAGGTCTCATTAACCTTCTACCATTACACTTGAAAAATGTTATTACAAGAAATTTCTGAAATAAAGCTGGTCTCTTTGAGTGCTGATTGCTCATTATAATTTTTCATCCCAATTATGGGAGCAATTAAAAGTCTACACACCATTTCTCAGTGTTAGCAATTTAGGTACTATGTTATTGTCTTTTCATTTTCCAAAAGGACCCTGCTAATTTCTTTTTAGAGAAATTCTATAGCACCCTCCTTTGCTTAATTGTATCTACTTTTTTTTTTTTTTACTGCTGCCCCATTATAAACTCCTCTGGTGAAACCAACATCAACCAAAAAAGCTCTTACTGTTTGATACACGGTATTTTCTTTGAACAGAAAGACTCATTCATGGTGAATCATTTTGACCTACATAATTTATATAACTATACATATTAAACTAAAAAATTAGGCCTTGTCACTGCTATTGCAGTTTAAAAATTGTAAGACAAATAAGATAAACATAAAGTATACATTAATTTTCAAAAGGAATTTTCTTGACTCCACTAGAGATGCTATTATGAATCAGCACACAATACAATATTAATTTGAAAATATTTTTTTAGAGGTTGACAAATAAGGTAAAGTATTAACAAAGAAGTGAAGCTTTATGCTATCCGCCGTGATGACGCAAGGCAGCCGGCGTGGTGACGACTGACGTCACCTTTCAGGAAGAAGGAGCCCGACACTCAGGCCCAGTGTCACCGGGAGCCGCCGGGGAGCCATTTCTGACCAGGGCCTGGGAGAAGAGCCAGATGGACGCTGAGGTACCTACGGTGGGCTGGAGAAAGTTCCAGGTAAGTTCAGATTTTGATTTTTGTAACTGCTCGGAGTCCCTTTAAGGTTTTCTTAACCTCCCTAGCAGTGCATTTCTGTCTTGAATTATCAGTCAAAAGCGGCAAATTTTTTTCAAGAATTTTAGGCCTCCAATTCTTAAGTCATAACCCACCAAAATATATCACAATAAAGGCCTGGTAGACATTCCGCATATGAATAAAAAACTGGAACACAAAATTGTTGAAATAAATACATTTATCAATAAACTGAAAAAAAAATAGCTAAACGGTTCAAATGAAGCAGCAGATTATTGTAAAGTATGTACATATATACCTAATACACCTCCTGCGTGTGGTATATTTTGAAACAGGGAATGGCACAGAGGGCGACATCCCAATCGGGGTAGTAGAAGCATGTTTCCTTTCAAACTTTATTCATTTTGCTATGAGTCTTAAGCGGCAGGCAGAGAGTAGTCAAAATCCAGGGAGATGTCGGTGCAGGCAGCCGACAGAGAGTAGTCGAAATCCAGGGTGATGTTGGTACAGGTGACTGGCAGAGAGTAGTCAAAATCCAGGCAAAAATACAGTAAGGCAGAAGCACTTCACTCATGTCAAGCTTGGCAAGATATCAGCTCACAGCTCAGCTCTAATGAGATCAGAGATATCAAGGTACACAGGGAGCAGGCAATATCAGGGTCAGGCAATGCAAGGTCAGTCCTGGCAGAGTTCAAAGAGTAGTCAAGTTCCAGGCAAAGAGTCAGTACAGGCGGCAATCAGATCATAATCGGTTTCCAGGCAGGGGTCAATACAGGCAGGAATCAGAGAGTTGTTGCTTTCCAGGCAAAGGTCAATACAGGCAGCAATAAGAGAGAATGGTCGGGTTCAAGGCAAGGTCGGTACACAGATAATCCAATATGACAATAGAGCACCCAGCAATAAGCACACAGCCAAAGCTATCATGGGCAACATCAAAGTGTCACAGCAGGCTTTATAAACTGACAGCATCCAATCAGTGACAGGCCACACAACACAGCAACCAATCAAACCATAGCAGCCCTGCCTGAGTGTCAGCTGACTAACAGATCAGCTGACACAAGATTACAAGCCTGCCTATGTGTCAGCTGACTAAAGCTGTCAGCTGACACCAAGTCTTACATTTTCTCAAGGAATAGGATGGATGTCTACTCTAGAATATCCACCCCCCTTCAGCGCTGGAACACAAGCTATCAGGAATGGCGCACACAACCCCATCAGGAAAAACGCCAGCGTTGCTAGGAGCTGCATGCGTAGATGCGTAAGTGGACGGAGTGACTTGCACCTCGCCGTGGAAGCGTACAGGTAAGTCCCTGACAGCTCAGAAGCAGTTGGGAACCAAATGGCTATATTGACATCCTGTGCTTTCAAATGAGCTTTTCTGCTATGGCAGTCAGGTGACACAGGGAAGAAATCAAATTACAACTTGTACTTGAGGAGGAATTAGTCACGCCAAACCCTCTATATACATGCAGGCTGCATTTCTCTGTTTACTAACTGTCCTATGCAGCAGATCGGGGTCCAGATGGGGGGATCAGACAGGATATGAATATATATATATATATATGTGTGCATATAGCCTGTCTGATCCCCCATCTGGACACCGATCTGCTGCACAGGACAGACATATATATACAGGGTGTGCTTCTCTATGTTTTTCGTCTTCCCTGTGCATAATTTCAGGTCCATTTTAAAAATTGGTTCCGTCCCCCCGCCCCGGTGATGTCATGCCGCTTGGTCACACTTTTTGGCTACCGGGTCCCCAGAAGAAAAGGACATGGGGATCCTGGTGGCCGAAGACAAGGCGGACAGCCAGGGTGAGATGCCTGGTTCCCGCTATGCAGAACTGATTGTGCGCAGGACCCATAGAACACACAGGAGCCTTGGTTTGGCACAGCCCAAACTGAGCTTGGGCTTACCACTTCCAGCTCCTGAGCTCAAGCTCAGCTCAGCCAGGGGGGGTTAAGCAAAGTGTTTGAAAGCGGCAAAGAAGAAATATTTAAAAAAAAATAATCTAAATATAGGGAAGATTGGAAAAACGTCCAATACTATAAGCTTCATAGAAAAACAATAAAATTATTATTAAAGGGGCAATATGGCGAAAAATTTTAAAACTTAAAATATGTGCAAACATATACAAGTAAGAAGTACATTTTTTCCAGAGTAAAATGAGCCATAAATTACTTTTCTCCTATGTTGCTGTCACTTACCATAGGTAGTAGAAATCTGACAGAAGCAACAGGTTCTGACTAGTCCATCTCTTCATGGGGGATTCTTAGTGATTTATTTATTTTCAAAAGCACTAAGTGAATGGCAGTTGCTCTGTCCAACTGCCAAAAAACTGTGTAGCAAACAGGGAAGCTGGCCAGCATCATTGTTTAAATCCTTTTTAGGGAATATCTTTATAAAGAATAAAAGCCTTTCAGAGAAAAATTGTTACAAGCACATAGTAGACATAGAATTCCAAGAAGAATTGGGTTCCATGTATTGCATTACAAAAGGAACCTGAACTGAGTAAAATTATTTAAAATAAACACATGACTTAGCTGCAAATTAATATTACATACTAACCTCACCGTCAGTTCCTCTCAGAAGCTCACCATTTTCTTCTTACAGTGATCCCTTCCAGTTCTGACAATATTTTGTCAGAACTAAAATATACCAGTTGCTGCCAGTCAGCTGCTGTCAGTTACAACTGAATGTGCAAGATAATGTCCATGTTTCCCTATGGCACAAGTGGGCGATATAACAGTTTAACAGTGTGCTGACCAGAAAGCTGATATGGGGTAATGGCCATTTTCAAAATGGAGGATGGAGAATTTAATTGATCACAGTGGACAAATGGGATGCAGGAGAGGAGAAACAGGATGATGAGCAGACTACATGGGAGAAAAGTATGACCTGTATATGTTTATTTTGACTTTATTTTCAGTTCAGGTTCTCTTTAACTGCCTCAACTGCTGATCTCTGCTGCAACTAAAATCTGCAATTTTTATTAGCAATAATAATTGATTCTGAGTCGGAAAGAACTAAGAAGTGGCTCCACTATTATGAATTTGCATAATCTACCACATAGCCATATGAATTCATGTCCTGCTTTGATGAGATGATGAAAAAATGCAGCGATTATTTGTCATGTGGATAAAATGATTGCTGCATAAGCGTCCATATGACAAATGGACAATTGTTGGGTCATGCGGTGACAAATGCAGCAATTGTTTGTCATGTTATGTGGAAGCAAATCATTTACATGTGCTGTGTAAATGCAATCATTTCTTATGTGGGGATAAATGTAGCAATCATTTGTTATGTAGGGAAAATTGCACCAGTTTTTTGCCCCCACATGATAATAGCAGCAGTTGTTGTGGGGGGCATGATTGTTGCATTTGCGATTTGGGGGCAAACTATTGTTAAATTTGTCATAAGGATCATGCAAATGAGCGATTAGTAAGATAATATATTTATTAGAGATGAATAAGCAACATTTTCAAGTTTGATCCCTCTGTGCATTGGCCCTGATCTTTTTAACTAGATTCTCATGAAATCAGCAGTAAAGTTTGCTATGAGGCTGTGTTACACAAAAATAAAGATTAACAAGGATTTTCCATGTAAATGATCACAAATTATACCTTATCAATCATAGCACTATATTTAGATCGATTTTAGCCCTTAATATGGATAATATGGATTTAACTTCAATTTTAAATTGTTGTAACACTTTTTTTACGATCATTTTGTCTAATTAAATGTATCAGTTTTATGATTTGTGAGATCCTTGCAAACCAATTGGATGTTCAGCTAAAATCTCACAAACTTGCCACCAATGATTTTTATTATCTCCTAATAGTAACCAAATGAAACAGATTTACAGAAGAAAATGAACATATACAGTATTGTAATTTATATGCAGATGTCCCCCAAGAATGGCTACTCTACTGAAAGGCAAATTCCTACTATCTGTCATACGTAAAACCTACATATAATCTGACTTTGCCTGAAAATTATACTGTGGCATGAGTGGGAGCAATGTCTGTGTCTAGAGAGAGATGCAAAAAAAATCCTGCCTTGCAAATGTAATGCAAATGCTATGCAGTTTGAAATGAGGCCAGTCAAAATTGCAAGTGCATTTTATTGGTTTAATTCCAAGCTGCATTAAGTCTGTATTACATTTGCAGAGAAGCTGGAATTATGACTCATTGACCATTTCTAGTTAGAGATGGCTCGAACCTCAGATTTTAGGTTCACAAACCTCGAACGCCAACTTCCGCAAAGGTTCGGATTCGTGCGAACTTCGCGAACCGCAATAGACTTCAATGGGGAGGCAAACTTTGAACATTACAAACATCTATGCTGGCCACAAAAGTGATGCAAAAGATGTTTCAAGGGGTCTAACACCTGGAGGGGGGCATGGCGGAGTGGGATGCACGCCAAAAGTCCCGTGGAAAAATTTGGAATTGACGCACAGCAGCGTTTTAAGGGCAGAAATCACATTGCATGCTAAATTGGAGGTCTAAAGTGCTTTAAAACATCTTGCATGTGTATACATCAATCAGGTAGTGTAATTAGTGTACTGCTTCACATTGACACACCAAACTCACTGTGTAACACACCGCAAACAGCTGTTTGTGTAGTGACGGCCATGCTGGACTAGTGCGCAACATGGCGAGATTGCTCTTCCTCACTCAGTGACGTCAGGTAATGTGTGACTTCCTTCTCAACTTTCCATGGCATTGTTAAAAAGCTTATGTTTTGTTTTTAAATTACATTTTCTACTTGCTGTGTACTTGTTCAGTACCGCTACAATGAGAATCCTGTGGAGGCGGGCAAGTCTGCCATTGTGACCCCGGGTAATGGCCGGGGAATGAGGGGTTTGAATCCGGTGTGGAGCCTGAGCAACGGCTACCACTACACATCCAAGGAGGGCAGCAGGCAGGCATGCACGCCCGCCCGCCCCGAGGTAGTGACCAAAAATAACAATACAGGAGGAGGACTTTCGAGGCCCTGCTGTGTATTTGAAATGAATTTACTTTAAATCCTTTAACGAGAACCAGTTATGGCGGGCAAAGATGACACCACATTCCTTCCACGAGAATCATATGGAGGCAGGCAAGTCTGCCATTTGTGACCCCGGGTAATGGCCGGGGAATGAGGGGTTTGAATCCGGTGTGGAGCCTGAGCAACGGCTACCACTGCACATCCAGGCAAGAAGGGCAGCAGGCAGGCAGTCATGCACGCCCGCCCTGAGGTAGTGACCAAAAATAACAATACAGGACTCAGGAGGACCTTTTGCGGCCCTAATTGTCATGAATCAACTTTAAATCCTTTAACGGGAATCCGTTATGGCGGGCAAAGATGACACCACATTCATTTCACGAGAATCATATGGAGGCAGGCAAGTCTGCCATTTGCGAGTGACCCCGGGTAATGACCGGGGAATGAGGGATGGAATCCGGTGTGGAGCCTGAGCAATGGCTACCACTGCACATCCAGGCAAGGAGGGCAGCAGGCAGGCAGGCATGCACGCCCGCCCTGAGGTAGTGACCAAAAATAACAATACAGGACTCAGGAGGACCTTTTGCGGCCCTAATTGTCATGAATCAACTTTAAATCCTTTAACGGGAATCCGTTATGGCGGGCAAAGATGACACCACATTCCTTTCACGAGAATCATATGGAGGCGGGCAAGTCTGCCATTTGTGAGTGACCCCGGGTAATGGCCGGGGAATAAGGGATGGAATCCGGTGTACAGCCTGAGCAACGGCTACCACTGCACATCCAAGGAGGGCAGCAGGCAAGCATGCAATACAGGACTTTGAGGCCCTAATTGTAATGAATCAACTTTAAATCCTTTTAACGGGAATCCGTTATGGAGGGCAAGTCTGCCATTGTCACCGCGGGGAATGAAGGTTAGATTCCGGCCCGAAGTGGGAGCCTGCTGAGACCCATGCTGTAGCTGCCCTGACTGTGCTTTGCAGACTAGGCATCTGTGGTCAGATGGACCCTTGACCCAGCGGAAGACAAACCAAGTCGAAAGCATTTGCCAAGAATGTTTTACGGAGGGCAAGTTTTTTTGCCCTTTTTTTTAAATTTTTTGAAAATGATAGATGGTTGTATTTTTAAATTGTTTGAAACTTTAGATGGTTGTATTTTTAAATTGTTTGAAAGTTTAGATGGTTGTATTTTTTAAATTGTTTAAAAGTGTATCCATTCAAGTGCAATTTATGCACTGACTGCCAGGTATAATGTGCAGTGAGTCACAGATGCAGTGAAAGGTATGCAGTGACTGCAAACAGCCGTTTGTGTAGTGACGGCTGTGCTGGACTGGTGCGCACCATGACGAGCTGGGTTCACTGAACAGTAAAGGTACTAGGATGCAGTGAGGTGGGTTCACTCAACACAACAGGTAGTAGGATGCAATGAGCTGGGTTCACTGAACAGTAAAGGTACTTGGATGCAGTGAGGTGGGTTCACTCAACACAACAGGTAGTAGGATGCAGTGAGCTGGGTTCACTGAACAGTAAAGGTACTAGGATGCAGTGAGCTGGGTTCACTGAACAGTAAAGGTACTAGGATGCAGTGAGGTGGGTTCACTCAACACAACAGGTAGTAGGTTGCAGTGAGCTGGGTTCACTGAACAGTAAAGGTACTTGGATGCAGTGAGGTGGGTTCACTCAACACAACAGGTAGTTATGTGCAGTGAGGAGGTGGGTTAAGTAAACACAACAGGTAGTAGGTATATGCAGTGAGCTGGGTTCACTCAACACTACAGGTAGTTATGTGCAGTGATGAGGTGGGTTAAGTAAACACAACAGGTAATAGTAGGGTGCAGTGAGCTGGGTTCACTCAACACAAAGCTAGGTATATGCAGTGATGAGGTGGGTTAAGTAAACACAACAGGTACTGAGTATATGCAGTACTGGGTAGTACAATGTGCAGCTCCCTGTCACACACGCAGGTAGTCAGTCACTGAATGTGCTGGGCTGCTGGCAGTGGCACACACACACTATCAATTAGCAAGGCTGTGCATGCAACAAAAGTGTCAGTTTGACACACAGTAAAAAAAAATAAAGTACAGGATGAGCTCTGAAAAGAGCTAGGTTGCTATAAAAGCAATAACAATCAGCCAGGAGCAAACTAAGCAGCCAAGAACCTAACTAATCTGTCCCTAGAAGAACAAGTCTGCAGCAGCTCGCCCTAGTCTGTCTAATAGCAGGCACACGAGTGAGTGTAATGGCCGCCGGACCCTGCCTTATATAAGGGGGGGTGGGGCTCCAGGGCTTACTGTAGCCTGAATGGCTACAATGTGCCTGCTGACTGTGATGCAGAGGGTCAAAGTTGACCCTCATAGTGCATTATGGGGCGAATCGAACTTCCGCAAAGGTTCGCCTGGCGCAGGCGAACGTGAACCCCCAATGTTCGCCTGGAACCGTTCGCCGGCGAACCGTTCGCTACATCTCTACCCTGGAAACCCAGTGGAAGTGGCAACACTTTGGCAAGGGATCGTTATACAGCTGCAATATGGCTGTATAAAGATCCCTGGCATTTTTACCTTTTTTTTTTTTTTTTTCAGAGTGTGGCATATTTTGTAAAAAAATTATGTGAGGTCCCCTCTCCCAAGCCTCTTTAACTCCTTGTCAGCAAGAATGCAGAGCCCAAGCCACGTAGGGCTTCGCTCCCTGAACCGTACCAGCCTGCATGGTCCATGGTATGGTGGGCTTTGGGGGGTGCAAGCCTCCCCCTCCCCCCAGAACCCTTGTCCAATCCATGGAAAAAGGGCTCTTCCCCACCTCCAGTGCCCCAGGAGGCGGTGGGGGGTGACAAAGCCCTGGGGGGGGGGGTTCATGGTGGCATCTGGGAGTCCCCCTTATGAAGAGGACCCACAGAAGCACCCCTCCCAGGAGAAGTGAGCATAGAGGTACCTCTTACCCATTTTCACAAAGGGTTAAATGAAATAAAAACACAGCAACAAAAAAAGTTTTTTGTTATTATTCTTACTTAACCATAAATACTTACCTGTACCTTTAAGAAAATATTCCCATGCCAATATCCTTGGAAATGTCCCACGCCAATATCCTCTAATTGGAAATGTCCAACACCAATATAGTCTAATTTTGCGATCTTCACCTTGAATGAAGATCTCCGCTCATCCGATGACACACATGCCACTCCCCGTGCAGCTCTAGCTATACTAAATATAGCTAGAGCTAAAGCATCTTTAAATTTTGGCTCCAAGGCTCCCATTGGCTACTCACAAAGGTGGTTTGCACAGGGGGCAACCGACTATTTATTGCATCCAGGTGGAGACCTGGAACCCAACTCCACTCGGGGTGTCCAACCGGATTGGAAAATAGTTGCTCTCTTGAAGGACAAAACACACCTGTTCTCCCACATTGGACGTTACCATGTGGGGCTAGGAGGTACCCCTCCTAGCCCCACATGGGGCGTGTGTACAGCACAATGGGGAGAAGAGGTCCCCAGGGATGTATAAAATGCAGTGCTGGGCGTAATAGAAAAAACTACGCTTACGGATCATTACGCGTAATTTTACGCTTTTACGCATTACGGAATTACGCTTACGGCGTAAACATTCATTTACGGTCCATGTCTGTAATTACGCATAGCCGTTACGCAATTACGTGTAAGAATACCGTAATTAAGGTTGTTACGTTATTGGCTTACGCGTAAATTCCCACTAGCAATTCATGCGTAAGGTCATGCTGCCAAGCGGAAAAGTTGACGCATGGATCAATGTTAGGTAGCCGCCGACTTTAAGGGTTAATAGCAAAGCCCCCTTAATTGCTTAGAGCCTCAAATTTGGAGAATATATTAACCACTTCACCACTGAGGGGTTTTACCCCCTGAGCACCAGAGCAATTTTCACCTTTCAGCGCTCCTTCCATTCATTCGTCTATAACTTTATTATTACTTATCGCAATGAAATGAACTATATCTTGTTTTTTTCGCCACCAATTAGGCTTTCTTTAGGTGGGACATTATGCCAAGAATTATTTTTTTCTAAATGTGTTTTAATGGGAAAATAGGAAAAATGTGGGGAAAAAAATAATTATTTTTCAGTTTTCGGCCATTATATTTTTTAAATAATGCATGCTACTGTAATTAAAACCCATGAAACGTATTTGCCCTTTTGTCCCGGTTATAAAACCATTTAAATTATGTCCCTATCACAATGTTTGGCACCAATATTTTATTTGGAAATAAAGGTGCATTTTTTTCAGTTTTGCGTCCATCCCTAATTACAAGCCCATAGTTTATAAAGTAACAGTGTTATACCCTCTTGACATAAATATTTAAAAAGTTCAGTCCCTAAGGTAACTATTTATGTATTTTTTTTAATTGTAAATTTTTTAATTTTTTTTAATTACAAAAAAAAAAAAAAATGGGGAGTGTGGGAGGTAATGAGTTAATTTTATGTGTAAAAGTCATTTATTTGTATGTGAAAAATGTGTAGGGTGTAGTTTACTATTTGGCCACAAGATGGCCACAGTAACTTTTTGTTTTAATGCGACCTCCAAGCTTCCTTCCGGAAGCTTGGAGGAAGAATAAGAAGGCTGGACACGTGAGTTTTTTCTCACAATGATCGCGCTGCCCATAAGAGAGCAGCTGATAATTGCGGGGCTTAGATCAACGAACGGGAATGGATTTTCCCGTTCATTGATCTCTGGGCGAGCGGGCGAAGGCGTGTTTACTAGCGGCGGGCGGCGTGTTTACGAGCGGGAGCGCGGGCAGCGTCGGGAACGCGGAAAGTACGTGTTTCTCCGTCCCTGGTTTTTAAAGGATGGAAAAAGGGGCGGAGAAATACGTATGCGCGGGGGTAAAGTGGTTAAGGAGATCAGAAGGAATAAGAGGAAAATTTTTTTTTTCAAAAAAGACCTTATAGTTTTTGAGAAAATCGATGTTAAAGTTTCAAAGGAAAAATATATACATTTAAAAACCCGCCAACTTTAACGGTTAATAGCAAAGCCAGCTTAAAATTTAGGAACACCAAATTCACAGGGTATATTAAGGGGATCAGTGGGAATAAGAGGAAATTTTTTTTTTTCAAAAAGACCTTATAGTTTTTGAGAAAATCGATTTTTAAGTTTCAAGGGCAAAAATGTCTTTTAAATGCGGAAAATGTCAGTTTTTTTTGCACAGGTAACAATAGTGTTTTATTTTCATAGATTCCCCCAAGTGGGAAGAGTTTTACTTACTTCGTTCTGAGTGTGGGAAATATTAAAAAAAAAAACGACGTGGGGTCCCCCCTCCCAGACCTCTTTAACCCCTTGTCCCCCATGCAGACTGGGATAGCCAGAATGCGGAGCACCGGCCGCGTGGGACTCCGCACC
Source organism: Hyperolius riggenbachi (assembly GCF_040937935.1). Lineage (NCBI taxonomy): Eukaryota > Metazoa > Chordata > Amphibia > Anura > Hyperoliidae > Hyperolius > Hyperolius riggenbachi. The sequence continues at coordinate 286,875,960 of NC_090650.1, forward strand.
CTGACTATACCAGCCCGCAAGGTCCATGGATTGGGGGATCTCGGAAGGGGAGGGGCAGCCAAGCTTTCCCCTCCCCCTCCGAGCCCTTGTCCAATCCAAGGACAAGGGGCTCTTCTCCACCTCCGATGGGCGGTGGAGGTGGAGGCCGCAATTTCCTGGGGGGAATCTCATCGCAATTTCATGGTGGCATCTGGAAGTCCCCTTTAAAAAGGGGTCCCCCAGATGCCCACCCCCCCTCCCAGGAGAAATGAGTATAGAGGTACTTGTACCCCTTACCCATTTCCTTTAAGAGTTAAAAGTAAATAAACACACAAACACATAGAAAAAGTATTTTAATTGAACAAAAAACATAACCACGAAAAAAGTCCTTTAATATTCTTAATTAACCATTAATACTTACCTGTCCCTTTAAAAGCCAGTTCCCACGCAAAATGTAAGCAGGCTTTGCTATTAACCGTTAAAGTCGGCGGGTTTTTAAATGTATATATTTTTCCTTTGAAACTTTAACATCGATTTTCTCAAAAACTATAAGGTCTTTTTGAAAAAAAAAATTTCCTCTTATTCCTTCTGATCTCCTTAATATATTCTCCAAATTTAATAAAGTTATAGACGAATGAATGGAAGGAGCGCTGAAAGGTGAAAATTGCTCTGGTGCTCAGGGGGTAAAACCCCTCAGTGGTGAAGTGGTTAATATATTCTCCAAATTTGAGGCTCTTAGCACTTAAGGGGGCTTTGCTATTAACCCTTAAAGTCGGCGGCTTTTTTATATTATACGGGAGCGTAATATTACGCGATTACGGCAGACTGTGTAATTTCAATGGGAGTTTATTGTCTTACGCGTAATTTGTTACGCGTAATAACGTAACCTATGGTCTACGCGTAATTAATTACGCGTAATACCGTAACCTTACACGTAACGCTTACGGTGCATTTGTAGTGAATTACGATGCGTAATTACGCTAATGCGTAATTTCGGTCCAGCACTGATAAAATGAGTTAAAACCCCTAAAAAACAAAAAAAGGAGGTGGCTTACCTCAATAACAACAGTCACATTGTCAACAAACATTTATTAGCACAGGCAACGCGTTTCATGCGTCTGAGCCCACTTCCTCCCTCAGGCCAACACAGTGCCAGAGTTTGCTAATTTCTGCAAGCAAGGTGCCTTACTTGGGCCTATTAGCACACTCTGCGCTGTGTTGGGCTGAGGAAGTGGGCTTGGACCCACAAAACGTGTTGCCTATGCAAGTAGATTTTTGTTGACATATGTTAATGTCGTTATTGAGGTAAGCCACCTCCTTTTTTCTTGTTTTTAGTGCTTTTAACTCATTTTATACATCCCTGGGCGCCTCTTCTCCCAATTGTACAACCAATAGTGGTCAAGTTGTTAATATACTGTACAGTATATTTATCAGACATGTTTTCTATTAGTTTCTTGGGAAATTCAAAACAGAATTAAACTACCTAAAACATAGAGACATTATACAGTTAAATGTTTAACCCCAAAATATAACAATTTGGCAGGATTTACACTTGTCAAAAATGCATGTCTTTTTTTCTCACATTACATTTCACATTTGAACTTAAAACACATATCCAATTCACTTTTTCTTCTGAGTTTTCTCCTAGGAGACACATTTTCTACTTCTTTTTAAAATAACTTTTCAGCACTTTCTAGTAAAAAGAAAAATACCAACAAGTAGGTGAAAATGTAATATCAAAATTATTTAGAGCATTTTGTTGCTTGCTGGTGGTTTATGGGATTGTATGACAAATTGTGAAAATAGCACATAGGAGTAAACTAAGGAGAAAAATATATTTGCATATGGGCTCATGTAGGATAATTGGATCTTTACACTGAGATGTGAAATTCATATAAAGGAAAAGAAAAAAAACTCATAGCAGTGCAACATAATTTTGCACACTGTGGGCCCTATCCTGTTGTCTAATTTGCCAATGTTAAGTGCTTGTGAGTTCCTCAATGATCCATCACCCTATCCTATTCGCATGTTTGTAATACCATCTGTAGTGTGTCCCTGCATAACATGTGCACAGGATCCATTGCCAAGAGTATCTTGTGCATGCACAGTACAGAAAGAATTTGAACTGTGCATGCTCAGGTTGCTCCGGCTCGTGGCATCTGCATGCAGCCATGTAATAGCACATACAGGGAGAGCACACACAGGGGCGTAACTAGACTTAACAGGGCCCCCCTGCAAAAATGATAGCATGGGGCCCCCCTTGGTCTCAGGAGCCAGTAAATAGCAGCAGAGAGTGTTCTGCTGTGAAGCAGCGTCGTGAAGGAGGAAAAAAATTACACATTCTCCTGCACACAGGTTTTTGTGAGTGAAGAAGTTTTTTTGGCTAACAAGCTGCACTTGCGATTGGGGAGAGGGATGAAGAGGGGCCCCCAAAGTCTCTGGGCCCCCTGTAATATATATATATCCCTTTGTCTTTTCAGCATCACTTTTGTAAATGTCACTAGCCACACAATGGCTAAAGGATTATTATATCAATCTCCATATCCTATAGGAGTCCACACCTGCTGTCAGTCTAATCAGATAATCTGCACCTGCATAGTAAATAACCTGCATCTAGCATGTGGACTTAACCCCAAAAATATTGATAAAATAAAATAAATAGCTCCTAGGACCGTAGTGTTACCACTCCACCATCCCCTCCGCTTCCTCACATGTTCCATGACTTCACACTTCTTTAGAGAAGGAGCTCTGTCGAACCCCCTCCCCCTGGTTTACAGTGGTCACACTTTGGTTCCAGGTGCTAAAAAAAAAATCTGAGGAGATTGGCTGCATGCTTGTTTCAGGTTTTAGGTGAGTGATTTAGACACTACAGGCCAGTGCCACTGGTATTGTTTAAAAGGCAATAAATATGACACGACAGCCTCCATATTCCACTCACTTCAGGTTCCCTATAATTTCGCAGTTTCCTAAAATGTCAACAGAATGGAATTTTAGTACTCTGACTTCATTGAGACCCATTCCTGCTCATGTAATAGATAAATGCCTGAAAACACAACAAGAGAAGTGAGGTTGTTTTTTTTAATTTGTGTGGCAAGCTTGAGAAAAATATAGGTAGAAAAGACAATTAATGGTATCCCTAAGGCCTAGTACACAGTGCTCAATTATGTTGCAGAATAATTCTGCATGTCAACTTATCGCTTATACAATTCTATGGGCCTGTTCACAGTACTACGTTGTAACGTATCGTGTATCGCCATGCGTCTATGCAAAAAAGGTATGAGGAAAAATGGGCGCAAAATACTGTAATTAGAGCACTTTTCAAAATAAAAATGTATTTTATCATAAGCACTACAAACAAAACAAAACAGCTGCTAGTATTTTCTTCTAAATGCATTCTAATGTTTTGCAGTGCTAATTAACTACTTGCCGACTGCTCCACACCTATTGGCGTGAGCAGTGCGATAGCCCCAGGACCGATCCACAACAATTGGCATGAACGAGCGTCTATGGGGCTAGCAGGAGATCACACGCTCCGCCTTTACTCTCCGAGCTGCGATCGCATCTCGGGAGACTGTTACATGGCGAAACCGTCGTCTAATTGCTTTGTACAGCGATGCGAGACGTTTGACAAGGCTGTCCCCACTGGAGATGCGGAAGTGATCCACTGTCATAGGCTGAAGCCTATGACAGCCGATAACGCTGATTGGCTGGCGGGGGGGGGGGGGGAGGGAGGGAGCAGGGTAAATACATTTATTTCAAAAATAATAAAATAAATATTTATAAAAAAAAACTGGGGGGGGGGGGGAGATCAGACCCCACCAACAGAGAGCTCTGTTGGTGGGGAGAAAAGGGAGGAGGTATCACTTGTGTGCTGAGTTGTACGGCCCTGCAGCTTGGCCTTAAAGCCAAAGTGGCCAATTTTAAGAAAAAAGTGCCTGGTCTTTAGGGGGGCTAACACTGCGGTCCTCAAGTGGTTAAGATATTAAAATATAAGTTAATGATACTGATATTTTACTATAGCTAATCTTAACCCTTTTCTCACACAGAAATCCTCCCTCTACCAAAGTCTCCTCTTAACCACCACCCTCTGATGCCTAACCTTAATCACCACCCCTCACCTAACCTTAACCACCCCCCACACCTAACCTTAACGGTTTATTCTCAATGCCTAACCTTAACCACCTCCCGCAACTAACCTTAACGGTTTACCCTCAATGTCTAAACTTAACCACACCCCCCCACACACGCCTAACCTTAACCACTACTCCCCGACGTCCAACCTTAAAACCCCCCTCTTGAAGCTTAACCTTAAAAAAACCCTCTTGATGCCTAATCTCAATCCTTCCCACTGACACCTAATCTTAGCCATGGTTTGAAGTGTATATTATTTAATAATGGGTATTATTAATGTTATTATTATATGGGTAAAAATAAACCATGTTTTGTAGCAGATGCTATCTTATAACGGAAAAAATAAGCCTTGTTTTGTATCCGATAATGTTTTATAATGGATAAATAGCTTTTCCCAATGGCCTTGGTGCAGTCGAGACCTCTGCAACCCCTATTGCTACGCCACTGGAGCCCACATTAGAGGTCTGGTGCCTTGTATCCGCTATTTTACACTAGAGTGTAGGGGTGTGCCCAAATTTTCCATTTGTTGATCACAACAAAAATGACTGGCTCCGCTGCAACGACTTACTTTTCCACTTTACTATTCCAGAAATTAAAAATATATTAGAACTAATTAAAAATAAAATTATGATGATGATAATGAATGATGATGAGAATGATGATGATTACATTACAGTCTGATTTCCCCCCCAAAAAAACGAATTTGGTAGTTTGATGTACCGTTTAGTTTAACATTTTTTAAGTTTTTTAAGCTGTGGCTTGGACATATATTTTCCACGAGTGCTTCTGTTTCCTGCCAATAAAAATAATACAAATGATAATTCTAGAGGTGATCCTAATCTGACTGTTATCATAGAATACTCCAGGAAATGTTATGATTTATTTATATTTTTTAATTATTATTTTATGTTGTATTACTCATTTTATTATGTATATAATGTCTTCCCAAAATAAGATATGCTTAATTACTACATAAATATGTGGCACAGATGTAGAAAAAAAAATCTTAAAAATACGCATAATGCTACAACATTTCTCAATTTCTGTCATCACTTTACAACATTCCTTTTTAGGATGAGAACAAACTGTTTCGAATTCTGACCCCTTCAGAATGGAATAAGTTAAATGCACACTGTATTCACATTTCAGGTCAAAGATTCTTGGCACTGTAAACGCAAACTTTGCTAACAGCTTTAAACTTGGAAAGCCCGCTTTTTAAATATTTGCCGCTACATAATTGAAACAGCTGTTTTAATGAGATACCTACTGTCATCATTTTACCCTGGCTGAGCTGAGTGACAACAAAGCAGTAATAACGAATTCAATAATAATTAACTCGGGTCATCTGCTCATCTGTCATGGCTCATCAGCTTTAGGGAGAAAAATCCCAGAGAACTTCTCTCTTTTGTGAGCTTTCCAAAACTCTGCAATAAAATGCTTAGAGAGGACTCTAGGTAGCCCTTCAAAAGTTCTAAGCAAACTGGTAAGTAGGTTAATTAAATTTTATGCATGTTTAAATGCTAATGATTACATTCTCGACATTACAGTGTAATCTGTTATAGAATGATGTCATGCAAACAGTGGTTTTAGCACTAAGTATAATTTCTTCCCTGATGCTGAGCTGATGCTCCATGATATTTATAGTGCTGCAGAAGATTAGCATTTGCCAGTGTGCCATTGTACAGTAGGCATGAGGCAACTGACTTTAAACAATCAGATATGTGCATTTGAATATGTTACCATGAAGGGATGATAAAATATACTGTAAACTTAATTATCAAAAATGCTTCTAGTTGAAATGTTGTAATGTTTTTACTGAATATATATATATATATATATATATATATATATACGTATATATATATATATATATATATATATATATATATATATATATAGATAGATAGATAGATAGATAGATAGATAGATGTAATCTTTACTTCAAAAACATATTATTATATTATTCAATATTATTAACCTGCTGGGCGGTCTGGACGAGCTCAGCTCGTCCAGTACCGCCGGAGCCTGCCGCTCAGGCCCTGCTGGGCCGATTTGGCTCAAATAAAAAGCAGCACACGCAGCCGGCACTTTGCCAGCTGCGTGTGCTGCCTGATCGCTGCCGCTCTGCGGCGATCCGCCGCGGGCAGCGGCGAAAGAGGGTCCCCCCAGCCGCCTGAGCCCAGCGTAGCCGGAACAAAAAGTTCCGGCCAACGCTAAGGGCTGGATCGGAGGCGGCTGACGTCAGGACGTCGGCTGACGTCGATGACGTCACTCCGCTCGTCGCTATGGCGAGTGTGCCATTGTACAGTAGGCATGAGGCAACTGACTTTAAACAATCAGATATGTGCATTTGAATATGTTACCATGAAGGGATGATAAAATATACTGTAAACTTAATTATCAAAAATGCTTCTAGTTGAAATGTTGTAATGTTTTTACTGAATATATATATATATATATATATATATATATATATATATATATACGTATATATATATATATATATATATATATATATATATATATATAGATAGATAGATAGATAGATAGATGTAATCTTTACTTCAAAAACATATTATTATATTATTCAATATTATTAACCTGCTGGGCGGTCTGGACGAGCTCAGCTCGTCCAGTACCGCCGGAGCCTGCCGCTCAGGCCCTGCTGGGCCGATTTGGCTCAAATAAAAAGCAGCACACGCAGCCGGCACTTTGCCAGCTGCGTGTGCTGCCTGATCGCCGCCGCTCTGCGGCGATCCGCCGCGGGCAGCGGCGAAAGAGGGTCCCCCCAGCCGCCTGAGCCCAGCGTAGCCGGAACAAAAAGTTCCGGCCAACGCTAAGGGCTGGATCGGAGGCGGCTGACGTCAGGACGTCGGCTGACGTCGATGACGTCACTCCGCTCGTCGCTATGGCGACGATGTAAGCAAAACAAGGAAGGCTGCTCATTGCGGCCTACCTTGTTTATTCTGGGCGCAGGAGGCGATCGGAAGAACGCCTCCGGAGCGCCCTCTAGTGGGCTTTCATGCAGCCAACTTTCAGTTGGCTGCATGAAATAGTTTTTTTTTTATTAAAAAAAAACCCTCCCGCAGCCTCCCTGGCGATCTTAATAGAACGCCAGGCAGGTTAAAAGGAATGGTCAAAAATGCAAATTTCCGATTCCGTGACATACCGATGTACTACAATGCCGATTTCAGTTTTTCCAATTTTCCATTTTTACGATTTTTGAGATTTGATGAGTATTTTATTTGTCATTTTTTTGCATTAGAGAACTGGCAAAAAAAGAAAGAAAAAAAATTGGCAAAATGGAAATTGGGAAAAAGTTAAATCAGTCTTGTGATTGGTCTAAAATTACTGTGGTGATCTGATTTTTTTTGCAGAAACATTCTGCATTTCTTTGATTGGTCCAAAGCTTCCAAGTTCTGTAATTGGTCTAAAATTACCAAGTTGCGTAAATCAAATTTCTGCAGAAATCTGATTTCCGTTATCCAAATTCTGGTCAGAAATGTCGATTTCCAATTGGAAATGCGGAAATTTTAATTACACGGATTCTGAATGAGCATCCCTAATTATCAATGCTACTTTTACCCTAAATATAGAGAAACATAGAGACTGTAATGTCTTTAGGCCTTTTTTTTTGGGGGGGGGGGGGCTTTTTTAGTATTTGAATCACAGTCATGGAATCAGTCAGTGGAATCAAAATTGAGTTTGACTCACCACTAGTTGGCACTGGCAACTTCCATGTTTCTGTCACTGCAGGTTTTATTTCATTTTTTTTATTTGGACCTAGGAAAATACTTCATTTTTACCATAGGTGAACATGGCAGATAACAAATGTGCCCTACATCACATCTTCATCATGCAAACAAATATTTGGGCCCCGAAAAATAAATGAGAAATCTTAAAGAGACTTTGTGAAAAAAAAAAAGTCCCATGGGGTTACTCACCTCAGGAGGGGGAAGCCTCTGGATCCTATTGAGGCTTCTCCCATCCTCCTCTGTCCCACGGCAGTCTCACTCAGGTCCACGGAATGCATAGCCGACAATTTGTCAGGCTGTGCAATATTTACCTTTCCCTGTTCCAGTGGGGGCACTGTTGCAGCTCTCCGCTCGCAAATAGGTGGAAATAGCTTGCGCAGTAGAGCAGACCCGACTGTGATCGGCGATTTTTGCCTATTTCCAAGCCAAGAGCCACTACTGCGCCTGCGCTGGAGCCGGGAAGGTAAATATTTAAATCCCCGCCCCTCGGGGAGGTCTATCACTCCTGAGGGGCGGGATCCTCTCTCTCCTCTCTCTCCTCCTAACTACCCCACGCATCTCACACTCCCATGCTTGACTACAGGACTTTACTAGAGCTGCCCCCATCCTGTGAAATTCTCTCCCACTGCCCATCAGGTTTGCCCCCTCCTTCAACACCTTTAAAAAAGCACTCAAAACTCACTTCTTCAAGGAGGCCTCCCTCTCCCCTTATGTATCATACTTGATTGTACACCCTAACCAGAATATGTAAACCTGTATTATTAGCACTACCACTCCAGTGTATGATCTGTCATTGTATTACTACCTGTATTGTGTTGTGTATCTTATTGCTTTTTATTAACTGTATTGTTGTATCTATTGTCTATTACCTGTATTGTACTGTTGGTCACCCCTGTTATCATTGTCTGTAATCTTATGTATTGTACAGCGCTGTGTAATATGTTGACGCTATATAATCCAATAAATAATAATAATATCGCTGCCACCGTGGGACGGAGAAGGACGGGAGAACCCTCAATAGGAACCAGAGGCTTCCCCCTCCCGAGGTGAGTAACCCCCAGGGCCATATTGTTTCAATACAGATCCTCTTTAAGTAATTACAAACCTCAAAACAAATGACCAAACTTGTAATTAGAAAAGAAGGAATGTAAAATACTGTGTATCTAATTTAGTGCCTTTTATTTATCTTACAGCAATCTAGATGCCATTCCATATCAATAAAATATTAAAATATACTGATGAATTATGTAAATGTGGAGTGAAATAAATATGAAAAGTATGTCGAAAAGTTAAACAAAGTACCCTAATATTAATGAATAAAATCAAAAGAAAAGCAGGAAGATCTGCATAGTGGAGTCCCTCTGGATGCTAGTGCATATTATATAAGAAATGTAAAGAAGAATTCCTCAACATAATGTATAAGTATAAATTAAACACATTTTTTTTTATGTGAACACTAACAATGGATCATAAACATTATAGTAAAAGAGCCTCAATGTTATTTGTAAAATAACACATATATAGCCTTGTCAGTGGTTGTCCTATGTCAATGTACACATTATACCGTATTTTTTGGAATGTAAGAAGCACTTTCTCCCCCCAAAATGGGGAGAAAAATTCACTGCATCTTTTATTCCAAATACAGTCTCCAACTTATAAACGCCCACCGATAGGAACTGCCGACCCACCACAATGTCGGGGAGTCCCTGTATTGTCCCTGTGCCCTCCTTTGCTCCCTGAGTTCTTCCTTGGTTCCCCCTGAATAGATAAAAGCAGTAGTGGAATCTGACATTAGGGGCATAGTGAGGTAGAGGTGGTCTCTGACCACGGTGAAGTTGGGGAGTCCCTGTATTGTCCCCGTGTCCTCCTCTGCTCACCTGCGTCCTCTTCTGCTCCCCCAAATAGATGAAAGCAGCGGTAGAAGCCAGCACTAGGGGCACAGTGAGGAAAAGGAGAGTTCTCTGATCGCCACAAGCTCCAATGGATTAGGTGAGACGTGCTGCCGCTGCTTTCATCTGTTCAGGGGGAGTGGAGGAGGATACAGGGGAAGAGGAGAAGGACACAAGGGGAATGGTGGAGGACAAGGGAGGAGTGGATAATAACATGGGGGAGAGGAGGAGGACAAAAAGAGAGAGCGGGACAGAAGATGACACATGGGGACAAAAGATGACACATGGGGACAAAAGAGGAGACATGGGACAGAGGAGGAGACATGGGGACAGAGGAGGAGACATGGGGGACATAGGAGGATACATGGTGACACAGGAGGGCACATGGACTCACCGAAGGGCACATGGGGACAAAGGAAGACTGAACAGGTACAATGGGGACACAATAATTGAGGAAGAACATCTCCAAGATGCTTCTGGACCATGGACACACCAGGTTTTTGCCTTTAAACCAAGATGCATCCTATACAGTAATTAAAAAGTCTTGGTATATATATATATATATATATAAGCTTGATGTGAATTTCCATTTTATTTATCACTATTGGCTAATCTGACTACATTGTTACACCTGGATGAAGATTATCTTCTAAATACATCACCTATCTTCCAGTTACTGACCTCAGGCTTAATCCTGGTTTTGTTTAGTGTTCTGGTCTATTTGATGCCTCATGAACTGCATTTTAGTGATGATCTTGGCTTACTTGTTAACCACTTGACGACCTCCTTTTGTTGTCACAAATGGGGCTTTCTTATGGTGGTCTCTGACTGCTGCTGCCATCTTTTTCTATTATTTATAAAAGATTATCTTCTTTTTTTTAAAAACCCTGTTTCTTTGATTCCCCCCTCCCCCCTAAACTGGCCCTACACTGTGATCCATACCATACACTACACATGCATAGGCATCAGCCTATGTATGTGATTAGATAGTGAGGCCATCAGAGAGAAAGTTAAGTGACAGGGCAGTCCCTTGTACAGCGCTGCGCTAGATCGCAGCTCTGTACACATAAATAATTGCTTTTTTACTTTTCCGATTGTGGCTTGCAGGCTGTTCACTGATCCCCACTCTGCATCACAGTGGGGAATTTAAAGTTACCCCACCAAATAATTAAAACACTAAAAAAAGTGTAAGTAAAAGCAAATAACTCATGTAAAGAACATTAGGGATGATTGGAAATGCCGATTTCCGATTCCATGGAAAATCCGATTTTCGCAAATGCAAATTATCTATTACGCAGATTTCTGATTAATTTCCGAGTTCCGATTTCTGAGTAGCCTTTTTTTGGGGTTATTCTTTGCATTCTCTGACTAGCCAAATAGTTCAGAGTTGTTTCTGCATTCTCTGATAGGTCCAATGCTTCCAAGTTCTGTGACCGGTCTAAAATTACAGAGTTGATGTAACACGGTATTTCCACCAAAATCCAATTTATTTCCAAGTTATTTCTGAGTTATTTCCGAGTTCCAAGGAGTACCTTTTTTGGTCATTTTTCACATTCTCTAATTGGCCAAATACTTCTGAGTTGTTTCTGCATTTTCAGATTGGTCCAATGCTTCCAAGGTTTGTGAGTGGTCTGACATTACCGAGCTGTGGTAATGTGGTATTTCTGCCAAAATACGATTTCTGAGTTCTGTTTTCCAATTTCCGAGTTCCAAACCGAATCTGATTGAAAATGCAGAAATGTCAACTCCGCAAAATCCGAATGAGCATCCAATAAATACAGTAGAAAAACTTTATTAGCACAACAGACAATGCATCTTGCAAGACTTATGCTAGTTTTATCACCTACAATGCTGATTGGCTGACCATACACTTGCACATAAGCACCTCTGTTTTTTTATCACAGTGAGCCACTCCAGGAGGCTTCTGGTGCAAAGGTTACCTCTGTGTTTGCTATGCTTAAAGTACTCTAATTTGAATCAGATTCCAGCACATCCGGTAGGGATCCCTGCTCCCTGTGGAATTTATGTGTAATTGCAGTAAACCAAGTAAAACAGGTGCCGCACAAAAATAAAAAAAGTTTTACTTCCTGCTTTGTGTGCACAAACAGAGAGATAGATGAATTTAGAATTTTTAAAACACTATATAGCTACATAGTGTTACACTGTCTGCAACAAGTGTAATAAAAAATTACAGCAGCTGCAAACTGGAGTTGGCAGCTAAAGTATAATGCCTTTCAGTTACAAAATAAATGGTATAGTGATGAAATATGTTGAGGCGATTTTTGTAATAAAGTAGAGTAATCCATTACAGTAAACAGTGTAAGTAGTAAATAATTAAGGAACTGTGAGCACACCATAAACACAATAATGATCAAAGCAGCTTTTATCCCTGGCTGGATAAACAGTCGGAAGATAATTTAGGACCTCAGAGAACCCATTCTCTGATAAGATATGAAAGGCAAAAATAAATAATATTTTAAGTTGCATGAAACTGATCAGCAAAATGCTGACTATAATGTCACCATTTCACCAACTATGTGATTCAATGAGCTCCTAAGCAAGCAAAAAGGTACCCAAACTACATTTTCACAAATTAACTTTAGTTTGATATTACTTTTCTTTCTTACATTTATTAAATCAAAGCTCATGACATGAAGACTTTGCTAAATCAGGTAGATACCTTAAAATAATAGTAAAAAAAAACTTCATGTTGCCCCTCCCCTATTTCTGTGGATGGATGAAATATATATATGTGTCTTGAAAATACTGTATATTTAGAGTTAGGTGCCCTTGATGGATTGTATTAGTTCATTCATGGATATCTTCTTTGTCCTATTAGAATGATTTTTCTCATTTCTAAATTGATTGTATCAGAATGCATCAGTTTGTTTGGCTTTCTTTAATGGTTTATGCACAAATACATTAGGGAGATTACTGTCATTTTTTTTCCCTCAATGCTTTGTTTAAAACATTTTGAGCCTTATTTCTTCTATCCTATAAGTTCCTATACCTGTTCTAATGTGGTCTGTCTTACTGCAACCTTTTCTAGTTGCACTGTCTCTGTAATAAATCTTATCTTCTTTCCTCTGTCGTCTCTGTCGGGCTGAGGCTGAAATGTGTGGAATGTGCAGCACTGCTTGTTATTTGGCATAAGCTATACACACCCTCTCCAAGCTCTGAATGAGTCACACAGTAAGCTAGTTCTCAGCCTATGATACTCTGGTTAGAAGCCAAGTCTTTTGTTTGTAAACACTGCCTAAAACTGTTAATTACAAGCGAGGAGTGGCAGAAACAACACAGAGGGGCCCAGGAGAACATCATGAAGAGAATGGTATGCTTTTTATTGTAAGAATTTTAGAGTACAGAGTCTCTTTAAGTGCTCTCATGTGGCAGGAATGTTTTTTCTCTGGTCACCTTTATGAAAGCCTGACCTCCTCACTCAGTTCCAAAGTTGGAAATTAATTATATTTTAACTTAAAATCACCTAAATGTCAGTTGTTACCATGATTCATAAAGATAATTTTATTTTTTTATTTCATTATAAAGGAATTTCATTGTTGATTTCACACATGTTGCAAAATTCTTGCAGTGTAATTGCCACTAGTTACTGCATATTTTTGTAGGCTATGTTTTGAAAACTTTTTAATGCTAAAGGGTCATAGAAGTTCAAAATAATAAACTATGCTGCTTTCATTTTACAGCACGGTACTGTTTGTGCAGCGTCTGTGCAAAATGATACTAAATAGCTTTATTTTTGAACACTGTTGTCAGAGTAAATAACTACTTAAGGAAAAGATGGTCTTCTTTATCTCTAATGGGATTCAGAAAATCAGTCATTTCATTTGTTAATTAGTATTATGCCAGAAACAACCTATTCAATATGAAGCAAATATGTTTACAATCTTAGTGCCATCTGTTTAATAGATGGAAAATACTTAAAGAAGGATTCTGAAAGTAAGCAGTTTAAAATTTGTTCTACAATTGCTAAAGAAGATATTTTGATAGTGAAAGAATTTTGTCTGTGTAGTTGGTATGCCTGAAATTAAACTGTGCTTTAGAATGACAATTAGTTATTGTCTCAATTTGCAGACGCTTTTTGCACAGGTACTTAGATGAAAGAGGATAAACTAAACAGACTAGTGTCTAAGCTTCTAAAAACACTGCATCTGAATAAAGCATATGTAGGAAAATGTATGTAGCCATGGAAATTGAATCTCATTTTCTCAATATATATATATATATATATATATATATATATATATATATATATATATATATATATATATATGTATATATATATATATATATATATGTATATATATATATATATATATATATATATATATATATATATATATATATATATATATATATATATATATATATATATATAATTATTGCTGTATAAAGCGCCAACATATTCTGTGGTGCTGTACAAAGAAGGATAAAAAGAAACAAAACAACAATGGTGTACAATGGTGATGTACACCATTGGTACAATGTAGACAATGTAGACAATGGTGTACTCCAATATACTAAATACAGAATTGGTAGTTACAGTGACATCAAGCAGTGGCATAGCTAGAGTCTTCTGGGCCCTGATGCGGAATTTGAAACTGAGCCCCCCCCCCCTGCCCCCATTTAGGCCAATTTGCTTGCAACCTATTTTGCTGAACTCCACACAAGCGCAATTATCCTTAAAGACGTACAGTGTAATAATTATAAATAATTCAAAGCTAAATACATGGCTATGTACTCTGTAAAGTGCTGCAGAAGATGTCAGTGCTGTATAAATACATAATAATAATAATATGGTAGGACATTACACTATGACTATGGTAGGATTAGAGTGTGAGTTCCTCTAAAGACAGTCAGTGACATAACTATGTCCTCTGTAAAGTGCTGCAGGAGATGTCAGTGCTATATAAATACATAATAATAATATGGTAGGACATTAGACTATGACTATGGTAGGATTAGATTGTGAGCTCCTCTAAGGACAGTCAGTGACATGACTATGTACTCTGTAAAGTGCTGCAGGAGATGTCAGTGCTATATAAATACATAATAATAATAATATGGTAGGACATTAGACTATGACTATGGTAGGATTAGATTGTGAGCTCCTCTGAGGACAGTCAGTGATATGACTATGTACTCTGCAAAGGGCTGCAGAAGATGTCAGTGCTATATAAATACATAATAATAATATGGTAGGACATTAGACTATGACTACGGTAGGATTAGAGTGTGAGCTCCTCTGAGGACAGTCAGTGACATGACTATGTACTCTGTAAAATGCTGCAGAAGATGTCAGTGCTATATAAATACATAATAATAATATGGTAGGACATTAGACTATGACTGTGGTAGGGATTAGATTGTGAGCTCCCCTGAGGACAGTCAGTGACATGACTATGTACTCTGTAATGTGCTGCAGGAGAGGTCAGTGCTATATAAATACATAATAATATGGTAGGACATTAGACTAGGACTATACAGCCAGACACTTTCTCTTCTCCCCTGATGCATCACACATGCCTGGACAAAGCACAGTCCTGCCTGATTGATATGTGCTTGGGCCCGTTGTGCAGTGACATCTGACAGTGTAGCCCCTGTGATGTGCCATATACTTGTCCCCTGGGTGCTTTTTTCCTGCTTGTAACCCCCCCCCCCCCGTGTCTACTCAGCATCTCACCCTCGTTTGAGTAGACGTTGCTAAAAGAGAGGAGAGGGATGACAGGTATATGGCACACCACAGATGCTGCACTGTCAGATGGCACATATCAAGCAAGCAGGACTGTGATTTGCCCGGGCCAGAGGTGCAAATTACAAAAGAACGTAAGTCAGTGGACGGAGTCTTTGGGAGGAAGCAGAGGAAAGGGAGAGGAAGCCTCACTCACCAGACACACAGAATCTGTGCTGCGGCACGCTGATTCTTTACTCGAGGAAGTGGGGAGGAGGAGCCGGGCCCCGGCCAGCTAAAGACTGTTACTGGCTGCCGGGCTAACTGAAGGGGGCGGTGCTAAATGCCTGGCATAGAGGTGATGCCTGCCGCTGAGTTACAGAACAGTGTAGTAACTCACGCGGTATGTTTGGGAATCGGGAGCGGAACTCTGCAGTCAGGACAGTAAAGCAGTCCTGTCACACACGGGCCCCTGGAGCACACGGGCCCAGTCGCGGGTGTGACCTTTGCAACCGCGGCCCTACGCCACAGACATCAAGTAACATGATGAACAAAATATATAAAAAATTCCAAGATGCAAAAGGGTGAGAGAGACCTGCCTTTGCAAGCTTATGTTCTAAAGGAATGGGGGGGAACAAGAGGTGGGGTAGTATACAATATTCATACCTAGAGGCAGTGTGTTTTAGGTTATCTAAGAAGAATTACAACTGGACCAGTGGTCAAAAGGGGAATTGCCTAAATTAGAGCATATGCTTGGCAGAAAAAAAAGAGTATTGAGTTAGCGTTAAAAGATTTCAAAGGTTGGATAGTGACAGATGCATTGTGGAAGGGACTTCCAGAGGAGAGTTGAAGCAAATGTGAATTCTTGTACACATGAATGCATGGAGATAATTATAGAGGACAAAAGAAGGTTGTGTGCAGATCTTGCAGTTGGGTTGGTATCTGGGAACTAGTGAGGAGATGTACAGGAGATTGTGAAAAGATTTCTAGGTTAGGGTTTAGAGTTTGAAATGGTCCTCTCATTATTTAGCAACCAATGAAGAGCTTGACAGAGAGGAGCAGCAGAGGAAGAGCAAGAAGATAGATCATTGAGTCAAGAAGCCAAGTTCAGTATAGATTGGAGCGATGCCAGTCTGTTAGTTGGTGGTCCACTAGGTAGAAACATACCAGTAGTCCAGACGAGATATTATATAAGCATGTACTAACGTTTTAGTAGTGTCTTGAGTTAGAAACAATGTTCTGATGCGAGATGTTTTTGAGTTGGAGGAAAGGAGCTGGTTAGTGAGTGAATGTGAGGAGTAAAATAGAGAGAGAGAGAGAGAGAGAGAGAGAGAGAGAGAGTCAAATAATACACCTAAGCACCTTAATGATTATAACCTGCATTTATCAAAACATCCGAAACATGAAATTAAAGCTTTGGGAATTAATTTAAAACAGACTCGCCTCCCACATAATACTGTATAAGGTTTTTTTATATTCTTTATTTATACCAAAAATATAATTTTACATATCATATCATATCATCACGAAGAAAACATTTCTTTACATATCATCTTCATTTTACATATTTTACTACTTTAAAATCCAGTGATAATTCTTGGCTATTAGATTGTTTTCAGACACTCCAAAAATCTCTATTTTTCAAGTTCCAACTACCATGGAGCCTTTCTCTTTGCACCATTGCTACCAAGTACCCTTATTTCCTTTCACTTTCTTCCTCTCATTCTAGATACCCACCTTCCTCATTCATCTGGGATTTCACCCGTCCCCATTCGATATCACTTACACTCCATTCAGCTTTAACTCACTTACATCATACACACCTAGCTCATATACACTAGACAGGGAGAGGGGTAGGAGGGGAGGGGGGATGGGAGGACCGAGGCCCCATATTTTCAATTCTCATTCTGTTCCCAGTTAATCCTATTTATTGATCCCTTAAGAATGCCCCTCTATTCCTCCTGCTCCTGCGTACTTATAATTATTTTATACTCTTCGGATCTAATAAATTCTTCCCACTTCCCCCAAGTTTGTTTTACCTGCTCCTCCTTCCCCCTTTTCTCCTGGACCAGTTGTTCCATATCAAATATATGGGATACCTCTCTCAACCATTCTCCAACTGTTGGAGTGTGGGTCGTCTTCCACCATCTTGGTATTAATATTTTTGCTGCATTAACTAAGTGGTTTATTCCTGATTTCATATATTTCCTTATACTCATCGAGTTGGCGTGTAAAAGAAAAAATCCCGGCTCGTCTGGGAGTTCCCATCCCACTATCTCTCCAATGTATCTTCTCACTTCCCTCCAATAAATTTTAATGTTCTCACAGCCCCAAAATATATGCATCAAAGTTCCTCTTTCCTTACCGCATCTCCAGCACCCCTCATCAGCACCTACAAACATCTTTCCCAGTCTGGTGGGGGTGTAATACCACCTACTAACCAATTTTACTCCCGCTTCCTGAATCCTGGTGGAAACTGAGCTCCTGTGCATAAGGCACAGCACATTTTTCCATTCCCTATCCGTAAGTTCTCTTTGTAGATCTCTCTGCCATTTAATCCTCCAATTTCCCGTTAGATCTTGACCACCATTCAACATATTGTATATTTTAGACAGGGAACCCCTGCTATTTCCCTCCTCCATACACAATCTCTCAAAGGGGGCTAGCTCTCTAGAAAACTCCTCTTTTGTCCCCAGTCTCCTGAGAAATGACCTAAATTGCATAAGGCTCCACCATTCACTCTCGTTGGTCTGTGGGTCTTTAAGGAATTTCGTCAGGGGTTCCCACTCCCCTTTCCTCACCAACATTCCCGCCCTCAATATTTGTGATCCTCTCCAATGTGGGTAGGAGTTCTTTTGATGCCCCTGTTTAAATTCTGGGTTGTCTAATATCGGGAGGAGTGGGGAGGGTCCATTAATCAGTTGACATTTCCGCCTATACGAATATAGTGTCTTTAACGCATTGTTCATAAACCCTCCTGCCAGATGGTCGCTAATCACTCTTTTGTTCAACCACGGTAATCCTACTAAAGGGACATTTATTAGATGCTGCTCTATTTCCGTCCAAATTTTTTCTTTTTTATTTTTATGCCAGTCCACAATTCTATTTAAAGAGGCTGCAGCATGATATAGCTGGGGATTCGGAACCGCAAGCCCACCTTTCTCTTTAGGTTGTGTCATTAATTTGTACTTTATCCGTGGTGGTTTAGAATACCAGATAAATCTCACAAATTCCCTTCTCAGAGACACAAAGAAGGAGGTAGGGACTGCTATTGGCAACGATTGGAATATATATATTAGCCTTGGCATAATATTCATTTTTAAGATGCTGATCCTTCCAAACCATGAGAACTCAGGTCTATTCCAGCTACTCAAGTCCTTCTTCACTTCCTGGGCTATAGTTTTATAATTACTTTGATATAATGTTTGAACGTCCGGTGATATATTTATCCCTAGGTATCTCAATGTAGATGTCACCCACTTTATGGGAAAATTTTCCTTAAGTTGTTCTATTTCTCTCTGTTCCATAGCTACTCCCAGGGCCTCACATTTCTCCCAATTAATCTTAAACCCCGACAATTGTCTATACTTATTGAATTCCCTCAAAAGACATGGCAGGGAGACCCTGGGATTCATTAGGAAAAACAGGAGGTCATCTGCAAATCCTGCCACTCGATGTTCCCTATCTCCTATTTCTAGTCCCCTTATGTCTGGATTTGCTCTAATTCTTCTCAAAAATGGTTCTAGTGTCAACAAAAAGATCAGTGGCGAGAGGGGACAGCCCTGCCTAGTCCCATTATAAATCCTCAGGTGGTCTGACAAGACACCGTTAACTTTTACTCTTGCCGTCGGGTTTGAGTACAAGGCTAATACTCGCGTCATCATATTCTCTCCCAGTCCTATATGACTAAGGACTGCTTTCATGAAGTCCCAATCTACCCTGTCAAATGCCTTCTCGGCATCCGTCGAGAGGCACATGACAGGGGACCGGGACTCCTTTGCTTGCTGCAGAAGCATAACCGCTCGGGTGACATTATCCCGTGTCTCTCTCTGTAGAACAAACCCGGCCTGGTCTGGATGGACCAGTTCCGGAATTACCCTCGCTAATCGTGTTGCCAATATATGTGACCCTAATTTCAAGTCCACATTTAGCAACGATATCGGTCTATAGCTAGTGCATAATCCCGGGTCCTTATCCTTCTTTATTATCACTGCAATCTGTGATTCCAGTGAGCTCCTCCCATATAGACCCCCGCTGTCCCCTCTCTCCACTATGGAATTCAGTGCGTCTGCCAAGTGCGGTGCCAGAGCGTGTTCGAAGCATTTAAAATATTCTGCCCCAAATCCGTCCGGGCCCGGCGCCTTGCCAACTGATACATGAGCTATTGCACTCTTTACTTCCTCTATAGTTATAGGTTCTTCAAGCCTCTTTATGTCTTCTTCTGTTAACTTTGGCATAGCTGATTCCTTAATATAATCTTGTATTTCCCTTTTTCTTTTTATTCTATAGCTATTCATCTCCTCCTTCCCTATTCCATATAGTTTTTCATAGAATTCTTTAAATACTCTTGCTATTGATTCACTTCTTTGATGTTTCTTATCTTGAGTATCTTTAACATATGGGATATAATTAGCCTGTTGCTGCTTCTTCAGGGCTCTTGCCAATATTTTCCCTCCTTTGTTCCCATGCTCATAGTAGGTTTTCTGGCATCTCTGTACCGCATATCTTGCTCGCATGAACATTAAGCTTTTATATCTTTCTCTTTCTGCGGCCAACTCACCCAATATATCCCTCTTCCCTGTTACCTTATGTTCTCTCTCCAGTCTCTCTATGTTGACTAGTATTCCCTTTCTTATTTTTTCCCCTTCCTTTTTTGCCCTACTTCCCTCCTCTATAAGATTTCCCCTTATCACGCATTTATGCGCTTCCCATGTAATCATGTGTGACGTGTCTCCTCCCTTATTTATTTCAAAGTATGTATTTATATTCTTCATTATTCTCTCCCTAACGTCCTCTCTTTGCAACAAATAGGTATTCAATCTCCATTGTAATGGTCTTCCTTTTCTAGCAGATAGATTTATCTTTAAGGAGACCGGGGCATGATCTGATAATGTAGCACATCCTATTGCTGATTCTATCTTTTCGGAGAGAAGATTATGCGACACAAAGATGCAATCTATGCGTGAATACATATCATGTGGGGCCGAATAAAACGTATAGTCTCTATCTGTAGGGTGCTGGAGACGCCATATATCTACGAGCTGTCTGTTCTGTAGCATTTTTCTTCCTCTTTTAATGCCTTTGTAGGTGAGGAATGACTTACCGGATGATGAATCTATAGTTGGTTCCAGCGTAAAGTTCATATCACCTCCTATTACCACATCTCCCTCCGCAAAATCATCTATTGCCCTTAAAAATTGTTCCAAGAAATTTATTTGACCTACATTTGGGGCGTAGAAAACTCCCATTGTTATCCTCCTACTCTCATATTTTCCCTTAACTAACAGGAATCTCCCCTCTTCATCTCTATATGTCTCTTCCTCCTCTAACATCACTCCCCTAGCGAAGACAATGGCCACACCCCTCTTTTTTGCTTCTTGTGCACTACTATATATCGCCCGGGGATATTTTTTGTTGGTTAATTTTGGGTGGGCTGGATTTTTAAAATGGGTTTCCTGTATAAGTGCTATTTTTATTTTGGCTTTATACATTTTCCTGCAGTATCGAAGATCTCTTCTCTGGCTTATTGAGGCCTCGGGCATTCAGGGACATTATATTAAGCCCCGTCATCTCCTTATCCTATTCCCAATCCTCCCCTCCGCCCCCCCCCCCCACGCCATCTCCCCATCCATCCATTCACACCTCACTCTCTCCACTCCATTCCATGTACCCAATTTATCTTCTATGTGGATCTTGTCCACATCAGCATTCCTACTGAATACTTTTGAGCCATCCACTCCTATCCTGTAGGTTTCCTTGAGTTTTTCCTTTCCTTTCCCCTCCCTACTCTTATTGGCCCTCCGGCCCTGTGGGGTATAGTGTTGCGTAACAACCATGATGTTAAGTCCCTCCTCACCCCCCGCCTCCCCGACCCCCTCCTTCCCAAACTCATTTATATGGACCAGCCAGACACCCGAAAGTAGAAGACAAGAGGAGGAGAAAAAAAAAACAAAACACTAATCTTCCTAGTTCCTTTCCCCCTTACAAATATAAAGGAGTGAGTTTACAGTCATCTCATAGCTTAGAAACTGGCGGCTCTCGGGACAGGTATTTATATTTTGTGTTCTAACGTATTCTTTGCCCTTCTAATCCCCCCCTTACATGTGAACTTATCTCACCTCTTATATTCTATTACTATTTCACTTCCCCCTATTTCTTTCCCACCCCAATTGTATTAACTTATTTAATACTTATGTGCTATTAAATTATTATACATCTGTGTTTCTATTCTCGGTGTTTTTCCCCTTCTTTTCCCTTTCTCTGGTGTTTCTTCTCCTTCCCTGTCCTTCCAGTCACCAGTTTCCATGCCCTTAATACCATTCTTTGGGGTTACCTTCTACTTCCATATAGTTTTTTACCACCATCCTCCATTTCCCCCCAACAAATTTTCCAAAGTTTTCACCTGTTTGAGATGCCGACCCCTCCCTGTTCACCCCCACTACCTCTATCTCATTGATACTTCTTATTAACCCCTTATTTGCTCCACCAGCGGTTTTCATGACAGGCACGTCCTTCAATCTATCATTTTAACTAATCTCCCCTCCGGCCTACTCCCTCACCCCACCTCCTCCCTCTAACTATTAAATTCCTCTCCCGTGTCCCTTATATTCTCTTAATTCTTAAGGCTACCTGTCATTCCAACCGCCCGTGTGATACATATCACCATAATACTGTATAAGGTTTGAAAATAATTTTTTTTTCTACTCTATAGAGTGCCTGAAAGCCAATTTTCTGTGTGCTATCTTCATCAAGTGTTTATTAAATTGTACCTGAGCGCCATTACAAACAAAAGCTATGTCTAAGCTCCCCTCACCAACACAGGCCCTTACATAACCTAACATTCTCTTACTCTTCTGATTTTTTTTAAGTGAATCTCTGAAGCTGAAACAAAGTTTCAGAGTTTGAACTGGTTTTAACCCTGTAGTGGAATAGATTCTTGCTGGGGACCTGATAAAACTATACGGTCTGGAGCATCTGTCATGTATGACTCAAGGACATCAGTTCTGCAGACAAAGTAATCTGAAACACAAAATGGAAGCCTTCATGAACCCAAGACAACAGATACTATCCAGTAAAGTAAGGAGACACCATCCATTGAAGAAAGCAACGCTACTTAGATATTTAAACAGAAGTACAAATCTGCAGCTATAGGCAAAGATTCAGTTCAGTTTTGCTTTATCAAGTTGGTTGTAATACCTAGACAAAGCTGAAGAAAGCCTACTGAACAAACATTCTTTTAAACACTGAGGCACCAAGTCACCTGAGTCATCAGTCCACCAAGCAGAAGTATCAGTCTTCTAAAAGAATACTGTAAGAAACCCTTAATTTGTTTAAATCACTGAAAATTGATATATAATAACACAAAGAACACATGGGAAATATGTGAATCTTCTCAAACTCCTTTTTGTACCTTGGAGTTTCACTTTAAAAACATGTGGTAGACTATTGTTTTAGTCAATCAAATTACACCTTTTAACCTTTCATAAAAGTATTTGATTGGCATGCTACTACCAGTCATAAAGGCAGTTTTCCTCCAGGCACACAGAATGATAAAAGCCCTACTCCTTTTCTGCACGCAACCAGATCTGTAACCTATAAATTAGGGTGTGAGGATGGCACAAAAATCCTTCTATCTTGCTTAAAACCATTTGAAGAAAGCTGGACAGTGTATAGACTTTTTCTATTGTGCATGATCAGTGATGAGCGAAAATGCAGATATTCTTTTCACATTAATTGTCATGAAAATAATGTTACATTTGACTTTAAGCGAACAATGCCATCGAAAATCATTTTGTATTGTATACATTTTTCTCTAATTTTAACACACAAAATAATTGATTTTGTGCTTTTCATGCCTTTTCACAGTAAAAATAACGATTTTTTACGCCTTCGACAAAATTTCACAAATTAGTTTCCTTTGACTATTTTGTAAGAATGCAATGTATTTTCGCTAATATTTTCTTGATATTGAAAATAGCATTTTCGAAGCAAAAATGACTTTAGCAAAAATTTGCAAGCAACACTTTTCAGCATACAAGTTTGCTGTTTTTATTACATTATTTATCTCTGGTGACCTATGACCTATCCAAACACATCCTTTCAGGCACAAAATTTAACATTTTTAATAAACATTGTGCCAAAAAATACAATCTTCTATGAACTCACCATACTCCTAATGGAATACCTTTGGGTGTACCCAATACCTAAAATGGGTTCATTTGTGGGGTTCCTATACTGTCCTGGCATTTTAGGGGCCCTAAACCGTGAGAAACTAAATTTCTCAAAATCACCTGTGAAATCCTAAAGGTACTCATTGGACTTTGGGCCCCTTAGCGCAGTTAGGGTGCAAAAAAGTGCCACACATGTGGTATCGCCGCACTCGGGAGAAGTAGTTTAATGTGTTTTGGGGTGTATTTTTACACATACCCATGCTGGGTGGGAGAAATCTCTCTGTAAATGGACAATTGTGTGTAAAAAAATAAAAAAAATTGTCATTTACAGAGATATTTCTCCCACCCAGCATGGGTATATGTAAAAATACACCACAAAACAGCTCATACTAATTCTACTGAGTACGGCAACACCACATGTGTGGCACTTTTTTGCACCTTAACTGTGCTAAGGGGCCCAAAGTCCAATGAGCACCTTCAGGCTTTACAGGGGTGCTTACAATTTAACACCCCCCCTACTTGCCAGGACAGTTAACAAACCCCACAAATGACTCCATCTTGAAAAGAATACACGCTAAGGTATTCCATGAAGGCCATGGTGAGTTCATAGAAAATTTTATTTTTTGTCACAAGTTAGCGAAAAATGACATTTTGTGGAAAAAAAAAAAAACAACACAATTTCTGCTAACTTGTGACAAAAAATAAAATATTCTATGAACTCACCATGCACCTAACGGAATACTTTGGGGTGTCCTCTTTCCAAAATGGCATAATTCGTGGGGTCTGTCCTGGCATTTTAGGGTCTCTGCAATCATTACATGTATGGCCAGTATTAGGAGTTTCTGCTATACTCCTTATATTGGGCATAAGGGTAATGCACTCTGGGCTGAAAGGAAAAATGAATATCAAACAATCAATCAATCAATGTGGATGAAAAAATATCTGCCCAAAAAATTTGAAAAAAAAAAGAGGGAAAGGCGTCTGCCAAGACATAGGAGCTGCCGCCCCAAAAATCCAAACCCACCAGCTTGTATGCCCTGGCAAACCCGATTTATCCATTCACACCGATCGATGTGGATGAACAAATCATTGCCAGAGTTCTTTTTTGATACAAAGTGCTTGCCAAAGCATATGAAACCCCAACACCGCTCTTCGGCCCATATGCCTCGGCAAACGTATCTTTTTGACTGCGGAGGAGAACTCTCGTCCTGCAGAGCTGCATGCACCGATTTTGTGTAACCTGACAGAAGCACAATGCTTCTGTCAGGATGCACCATCAGTGCTGCAACTGATTGGTCGGTCTTGATAGAAAAAAGAGAGAAGAAATAAGACAAAACAATACAAAAAGGAAGGGAAGGCGTCTGCCAGGACATAGGAGCTGCCGCCCCAAAAATCCAAACCCACCAGCTTGTATGCCCTGGCAAACCTGATTTATCCATTCACACCGATCGATGTGGATGAACAAATCATTGCCAGAGTTCTTTTTTGATACAAAGTGCTTGCCAAAGCGTATGAACCCCAACACCACTCCTTGGCCCATATGCCTCGGCAAACATATCTTTTTGACTGCGGAGGAGAACCCTCGTCCTGCAGCGCTGCATGCACCGATTTTGTGTAACCTGACAGACGCGCAATGTTCTGTCAGGATGCACCATCAGTGCTGAAGCTGATTGGTCGGTCTGGATAGAAAAAAGAGAGAAGTAAAAAGACAAAACAATACAAAAAGGAGGGGAAGGCGTTTGCCAGGACATAGGAGCTGTCGCCCCAAAAATCCAAACCTACCAACTCGTATGCCCTGGCAAACCTGATTTATCCATTCACACCGATCGATGTGGATGAACAAATCATTGCCAGAGTTCTTTTTTGATACAAAGTGCTTGCCAAAGCGTATGAACCCCAACACCACTCCTCGGCCCATATGCCTCGGCAAACGTATCTTTTTGACTGCGGAGGAGAAATCTCGTCCTGCAGCGCTGCATGCACCGATTTTGTGTAAAATGACAGACGCGCAATGTTCTGTCAGGATGCACCATCAGTGTTGCAGCTGGTTAGTCGTTCGCTCGGTCCACCTGGAAGGTTAATGGATGGAAAAAGAGAAAAAAAATACAAAAAAAAAAAAAAACAAGCAAGCAGCAAAGCAATTACTTCATTAACATTTAATAAACTTTGAACTTTTGTAATCAAAACCTTAACATTGCGAACCAAACATTAACTTTTTTCCTTACCTGTTTTTTTTTTTTTTTACCTCCTAAGGACAAACCTCTCCTCCCCATGGGACAATGTGCAAAGTGCAAATCGCACAGAGTTGTGGCGAAGTACATTACGCAATTTGTCCCAAGTGAAAGGAGAGGTTTCTGGCAGCCCTGTGTATTAGGGTCTCTGGAAACCCGATGTTTGGTTTCACACTGCATATTGACATATCCGGTGGGTCGAACCCGCCGCACCGTATTGTCCAAAACAGACCTTCAGGCAATACCACAAGAGTAGCATTCGGCCTAGTAATGAACTGCGTCACCATAGACTAACATGACTTCCGGGCCGATCGATATTGCCACAGAAGCCACGCAGTAACGTAGGCATGCACTAGCGTTAAGTCAAGCACTTCCGGCGTAGGGGGGGACCGCAAAGTGTGACTTTTGCTAGGCATTTTGCCCTAACGCATCGCAGCAGTGTGAAATAGCACTGAGAGACCCTTGTGTGCCTACCGCTGTGTGTGGAGTTCCCTACTCTCTAATAGTGTACCTGCTCATGGTACCTCTCAAAACACTCCCCTAGGCATAGGCCAGGCTGGTCAGGACAGGTGGGACAATAAACAGTGGTGTCATGCCTTATTCCAGCCCTGCTGCAGACACGACAACGTTTTCTTCGGATTCGGTGACCTGGGGTACTCAGAATTGGATAGGCGTAATGCCTTCTATGCAGCCGGCTAGTTGCAACTTGGGGTTGGGCCACGGCACCTCCTGGATACAGGAGTTCCATCACGATCTGTTTATTAAATTGAATAAACGATCCAGTTCTCCCAGCCTTACTGTAGAGAACAAAGCTGTTGTAAATTGCCAATTGAATGAGGTAAAAAGACACTTTTTTATACCAGCGTCTTGTTTTTCCGGGCAACTAAATAGGGCGCTAACCTCTGGTCATTGAAGTCTACCCCTCCCATGTAAGTATTATACTCGTGGACGACAAGGGGTTTTTCAATGACCTCACTTCACCGTTGAATTTCAACTGTCGTGTCTGCGTGAATGGTGGACAGGAATTAAACCTCCCTCTTGTCCTTCCATTTCACCGCGAGCAGGTCGTCAGCACACAAGGCGGCCCTCTGCCCCCGTTCAAGTCTGGTGGTAATGAGCTGTTGGGGGAAGCCCCGGCGACTAGGCCGCACGGTGCCACAGCATCGGATTTTTTCTATTTTTAAGTGCTGAAAGAGGGCCACACTTGTGAAATAATTGTCCACAAAAAGATGGTACCCCTTCTGGAACAAGGGTGACACCAAGTCCCACACAACCTTTCCACTGCTCCCCAGGTAGTCAGGGCATCCGTCCGGCTCCAATTTTGAGTGTTTTCCCTCATAGACCCTAAAATAAGATGTATAGCCTGTGGCTCTTTCACAGAGCTTATACAGTTTCACCCCATACCGGGCGCACTTGCTTGGGATGTACTGTTTGATGCGAAGGCGCCCAGTAAAACGTATGAGGGACTTGTCTATGCAGATGTCCTGGTCAGGGGTATAAGCATCTGCAAATCTGGATGACAGGTGGTCTATAAGGGGTCGAATTTTGTGGAGCCGGTCAAAAGCAGGGTGATCACTTCGATGACAGGTTTCGTTGTTATTGAAGTGCAGAAAGCGCAGGATGTTCTCAAATCGTGTCCTGGACATGGAAGCAGAGTACAGGGGAACATGATATGCTGGGTCCGTAGACCAATAAGACCGCAACACATTCTGCTTTACTAGTCCCGTGTGAAGGAGAAGGCCCAAAAAAATTTTAATTTCGGAAACTTGGATTGGTTTCCACAAGAAAGGCTGGGCAAGGAACTTTTCCGGATTGGCGGTTATATATTGTGTGGCCTTACGGTTGGTCTCTGCCACAATTAAGTCTAAGAGATCCTGGGTGAAGAACAGATAGAAAAAGTCTAGGGCCGATCCTAGATTATCTGTCTCCACCTGGACTCCAGACTGGGTGATGAAAGGGGGAAGTACGGGTGCGGTGGAATCAGGGGATTGCCAATTTGGGTTTGCCAGCACCTCTGGTAAACTAGGGGTAGTACGGGCCCATCTTCTTGGTGGCTGCGATTGGGATCTTACTGCACGTGCCACCGAACCAGTTTCAACTTTCATGCTGGTGCTCGCCACTTCACCAGGGTCTACGGAAGTACTGGTTCTAGGTCCAGGAGATGTTGTGCTGCTGGTGCCTGCCCCACCATGAAATCTCAGACCAGCACGATCACCACTCTGCTGTCCTTGAGTCCGATCCTACGCCAACCTGCGGTCCAACAACATAGGGTGTGGTACGCCTGGCTCTAGCCAGGACCTCAACTTCGTCATCACTATCGGTCAGTGAGCCACTGCTCAATTCAGGTTCAAACTCTGACCCGGAAGATTCGTCGAATGAGGCATCCCAATCGTCCTTATCGGACTGGGCCATGTACCTGTGAACCTCATCATCGGAATACCCCTTTCTTGCCATGGTGGACTGCTAAATTTAGGGGGTATTCCTCTGAGACTACCCAGAAAAAAAGAGCACCTACCTAGCAAAAGGGAGTGTTTGAGAGGTAGACAGCTGTGGTCACTGAGTTTTGATAAAAAAATAAATCAAAACTGAGGTTTACAGTGCCACAGCTATTGTACAGTGTTTTTGCTGTGATCAGAAAAAAATTCTGTCACTGCGGTGGGGCAGGCTGAACGCAAGTGCAAGATCAGGCCTGATCGGGCAAACACTGCGTTTTTTTGTGGATCCTAGTGACCCTAATAGATCTGACTGCGATCAGTAATGATCACTTACAGATACTATATAGTACCAATGTTGATTAGCGACAGTGATGACGCTAATTAGTGACTGTGGTGCAGTGGGCTGAGCACTAACTGACACTTACAAAGGGGCCTAGCTAACTGGCCTAACTGCTAACACTAGTGATACTAAAAAAGTGACAGTTTTCACTGATCACTGTTTTTAGATCACTAGGATAGTGACAGGGTGGTGGTGGCGAGTGGGGAATCAGAGGCAATCAGAAACAATCACAGGCCAATCGCAGGCCAATCACAGGGCACTCAATTCACGGGACAATCAAAGCCAATCACGGGACAATCAAAGCCAATCACAGGCCAATCAAAGCCAATCACAGGCCAATCAAAGCCAATCACAGGCGAATCACGGGACAATCAAAGCCGATCACGGGGCAATCAAAGCCGATCACGGGACAATCAAAGCCAATCACAGGGCAATTACGGGACAATCAAAGCCGATCGCGGGACAATCAAACTCGATCACGGGACAATCAAAGCCGATCACGGGACAATCACAGACCAATCAAAGCCAATCTGTGATGATCCGCTCAGCTGGCTGCACAGGCAGACAGCTGTTTGTCCATTCCTCTAGTCTGTGGGCTGCAGGTCTCTGGAACAGAGACCTGTCTTTCCATTGCAAGTTTCTGGTCTGTTCTCTTGCTGGGGAATTTGCATACATTCGTTATGCAAATCCCCTACCTGCCTTCTTTGATGACTGGCACTATAAGAGCTTTATGTTTCCCAGAAGGCTTTGCTGGACATTTCCTTTCCATGGTCTGTTCCTGATGGACACTGCTGGAGTGTCAGCCATTGCTATCTAGTATAGTTAATTCCTGGGGGTTGCTTTAGGCTCCCCTTCTAGCCCAGTCAGGTTGTATTATCTGTATTGCCTGTTCTGTCTTGTCTTGCCTGTTGCCATTGTCCTGCCCCTATGGTGGTCGACAGGAAATGGTTCTGATCTCTGTTCTTGGAGTATAGCTGGTGCAGCGGTTGCTACCAGCTATCTCTTCTGTTCTGTTTCCTGGGATCGCGCTAGCTACTTTTCGCTAGCGCTGGGGATCCTTCTGTTCTGCTACTCTGTACCTGGATCACGCTAGCCACTTTTCGCTAGTGCTGTGGATCCTATCTCTCGTTTGTCCCTGTTTTCGTGTGTCTGTCTTGTCCGCTGCGCTTGCTGCAGGCTCGGTGAGGTAACCGTTAAGCAAGCGCTCGCGTCCTCTGTTTCATGTTTGTCTGTTAATGGTTAGTTAGGCGTGCTTGTCTCTATTGTGCTTATCACGTGGAGATCGCACATAACCGCGTGCACTGTTGCGAATGAGTGCGGTGTTCGCGGTTAGCTAGCGTTTGTTATTTTCCGTATCTCCTTATTGTATTTGCTGTGCCTTTGCTACCCTCGTATTCTATTCTATTCTGATCTGCCTTGTGTCACGTCTGGCGATCGCACCTCTCGCGATCGCGTTCCAATTTCGTATCTGCTGTTGTGTGTGCGCGGTCGTGGGGTGGCGACTGGATTGGCGCACACACATACAACCTATCCCTTTGCTCAATCTCATTCACAATCGCCTCTCTTGCGATTGCGTTCTGCGCTTCGTACAATTCCTGTCTGGCACTTGTGGAGGTACAGAGGATTGGTTCCTCTGCACTCCCCAGTGCCATCTGCCGACAGGAATTTCCCTCTACAGGTGCGTAGCACCTTTTGCTGGGTTCCTGCAAATTATACGCTTGTGGAGGATTTCCGCCGTGTCAGCGCACGCGTTGTGCGCTGATCACGGGGAAAGTTCCACAATCGTTACACAATCACAAGACAATCAAAGGGCAATCACAGGGCAATCAAAGCCAATCACAGGGCAATCACAGGGCAATCACAGGGCAATCACAGCACAATCACAGCCAATCATGGGACAATCAAATATGATGTCAGCACAATCAAATACAATGTCAGCACAAATATAATTACAGCACAATCAAATACAATGCACTGGGAAGGGGATTGGGGGGGGGGGGTCTAAGGGCGATCTAAGAGTGTGGGGGGTTGATTAGGTGCCCGCACGGGGCAGACTGGGTCCTGATCTGGTGGGTGGCAGACACAGGGGGTGACGATAGGAGATCAGTGAGGGATTACAGGGGAGAATAGATGTAAACAATGCACTGGGGAGGTTATCAGGAGGGGGGGGGGGGGGGTCTGAGGGCAATCTGAGGGTCTGGGTGGGTGATCAGGTGCCCCCCAAGGGACAGTTTAGGGTCTGCTCTGATTGGTGATGGTGACAAGGGGTGATAGACAGGTGATAGATGGGTGATAGACAGGTGATCAGTGGGTAAGGCAGCTATACAGCTGTATACAGTATACAGGTGGGGGGTCTGGGAGGGGAGTATGGGGGGGATCTGAGGGTAGGGGGGGTGATCAGGGGACCCTAGGGGGCAGTTAGGGACATAACCGAGGGGATAGCATCGCTAGATAGTGACAGGGAGTGATTGATGGGTTTTATGGGGGTGCTTGGGTGCAAAATGTGGTGTGCTGGGGTGAGCAGGGGGGGTTCTCAGGGCTGGGGTGGGCGATCGGGGGGTCTGTGTGGGGCAAACTGTGTTTTATTTTACGTATCTATAGGCTGCCTGTCCTCTCTGATGGTCGCACGACGAGTGACCATCAGCGGAGGAGGCAGCCAGTATAATACACTTTGTTACAATAATAAAGTGTATTATACCTCTCCTATTGGCCCGATCGTGCTGTTTGAAACCCGCCGGCACTGCTAATTGGCCGGCGGGTTACACCGCAGAGTGGGCGGGGCCAGATGCTGGCGGTAGATCGCGTCATTGCTGACGCGATCTCCGCCTAACCACTCCTGCCACCGCCACCGCCGATGGGCGTATTGCGGTCGTTTGGGCCCAGCCCTTGCCGCCGCCCATCGGCTTAAGGCGGTCAGCAAGTGGTTAAGTTACATTAGTTATGCTAATTAAAATAGATAGGTATTATAAACTCTTACCCACCCTGTTTTAAAAGAACAGGCAAATGTTTGTGATTTCATGGGGGCAGCCATCTTTTTGGTTGAAAGGAGGTGACAGGGAGCATGAAACACAGTGCCAACTGTCCTGTGGGCTGCTCACCCCTCCCAGTTGCTAGGCAACGTGAATAACAACATAGGAAATTCCATCATGCTTTGCACAGCATCAGGGGAAAAAAAGCCTGGGCATTTTTCTTTGATGGGTGGAGCTTAGCTAAAAATGCAGCTAAAAATGATGCTTTGGTAAGAAAAACAAAGTTTTGATGCTATGAAACTGTTAAAGAAACACCAAGCCTTTTCAGTTCTGCTGAGTAGATTTTTAGTCCGGAGGTTCACTTTAACAAATGGCGAGTACAGTTATTGTACAATGTACTATGCACAAAGGACATTAAATGTGTTTCAACTGGTCTTTTCATTTTTGTATTTTAGATGTTTGGGATTCAAATGAGGAGATGGAATGCCCTCATTTAACTTAATATGAATAATTCATCTGTTTCAGACATTAACAATGTGGCATTTATAGAGGCAGATGAAAGTGTGCAAATGGTGTGTGGTAAGTCATCCCCATATTTTTTAATGAGACAACTAATGAACAAATCTGCCATAATACCTTTTGACAAGAGAAATATATCAAA
The DNA here is from genome assembly GCF_040937935.1 of Hyperolius riggenbachi. NCBI lineage: Eukaryota > Metazoa > Chordata > Amphibia > Anura > Hyperoliidae > Hyperolius > Hyperolius riggenbachi. The sequence goes on from NC_090650.1 coordinate 286,908,426, forward strand.
TTGGTCAAATTCAAATCCAGATTTTGTTTCACAATGAAGATTGTAGGCCACCAATTTGCCTTCTCTTTCCCCAGTACAGGAATCCAAGGCACAGTGTTATTACTAATTTGCATATGAGTGTGGATGGCTGTAAAGGGCGTGTGCTAGTGCTATTACAAAGAAAGATTAAAAACAAAACTGTTTCCCCCAAAGAAGTAACCATGCTTTGATCACTTCTAGAGAAAGGGGGGAAGATGATTCCTAGGGATGGTTGGACAATTTTTCAGAGTTTCTATTCGGAAATCGTTATGCGGAAATCAGAATTCTGCTGACATACCGCATTAATGCAACTTGGAAACTTTAGCCCAATCACAGAACTTGGCAATGTTGGACCAATCAGAAAATGCAGAATTTTAAATTTATGGCCACTCAGAGAATGCAGACTTTTTTTTGTGGAAGTCAGATTACCGTGGTAATTCAATCAAAAGACCTCGTAAATATTAGGCCGATGACAGAATGTAGAATTTGTCAGCAGAAATTGGGTTACTGTGGTAATTTTAGGCCAATCACAGAATGCAGGAGTTTTCCACAGTTGCCAGTCGGAAATGTGGTTTCCACATAATAGCGTTGTGAAGCTTTTTATCTTCAATTTGTGAAGCTAATTACTCATGATGCAAGATCACAGGTATCCAAGAAGCCCATATTGCACAGTATAGAAATTTCAGACGTGCAAAGCAAAGAACGTTTAGCTTCAGAGAATTTTGGAATTCCACAGCTAGCTCCCAATTAAAATGGAAAAATATTTCTATAACATAAAGTTATAAAAGTCTTGCAGAGCACTAATATACTGTATGGAAAAATACTGTACAAACAGTAGCGCAGATATGGATAATGTCTGCTGCTGGAGGTAGGTAGCCCAGGTGGAGTAAAAGAAAGGATTGCAATTACTTCAGCGCAAAATAACAAGCAAAGTCTGAGAATCAGTGTAGCCTCTGCTTCCGCCTGTTCCCCTGATGAAGACATTACGCCGAAACCCGAGTCGGGAAGTGTAGGCTACTTTTGTTATGTGCAAATAAACAAGAAATTTTTCTACCAGGAAGCAACAGTCAGGCTTTCACTGGCCTAACAGAGAGGAAGAAACCACTGTGGAACAGGCGGAAGCAGGAAGTTGGAGAGGTCATCTGATCGGGGAGTCCAGGCGGTTGGTGTTTTGCATACAGCTCGCAGAGTGGAGCCTTGCTGCAAATTCAGCTGCAAGTGGCCCACTGGATGTCGGGATTACATCAAGTTTTTACATCTATGGTGCAGTTTGAGCACGCTTCTCTGGAGGTTTGGTTACTACAGGATAAGGTACTGTGAGTTTTACAATCGCCTGGCTACACTGATTCTCAGACTTTGCTTGTTATTATTTTGTGCTGAGGTAATTGCAATAATTTCTTTTACTAATATACTGTATGTTTGTAGCAATTTTCAATTATTTAAAGTTTTACTTTTTATCGCCAAGGACGGACATTATACTGATGAGCAGAGTTGCCAGTTCCCAGATTTGAGCATTCCATTGGTATGATCCTATTTACTTAGTCTTCAATGCAAAAATTCTAAATTTAGATCGATGTATGCCCATCTTATATTCCTTTCCTAATGCAGTGGACATGCTATTCTCACCAAAATTACAATGGAAGTCAAAGGAACTTTAGGTATGTGTCACAACAAGGAATTGTTATTTATTTTCATCTAATTTCACTTTTTAATCTACAATAAGTCTTATGGTGAAGCTCCAAAACATACACCTTAAACAAGGTTTCTTTGTGCCAAAAAATAGTTTTATTTAAACATCTTCAAGTTGAAGAAACTTTGACTTCCCATACACCCCGGTGCACGGTAACCCTCTTAATTTCATGGACCATGCGGGCTGACATAGCTCAGAGGGCAGAGGCTCAGGCTGGTTGGCTTTGAACTTCCTTCCATGAGGGATAATGGGATAACAGTGCTTGTGATAGGGGGCCTTATGCTGTGTTATTTTTTTCTTCTTCATTTTTGTTAAAGAAAATGTTCTGTGTAACCATACTAGTTCTGGAATGAAAGCTGAGTCACTAGTGATATTTGAAAATTGACATCTAGATATGCTAGACATTGTCTTGGTAATAGACGTGATATTCGTTAAAGAAAGTACATAGTTCATTATGTTATTCTGTTGATACTTTTCCCCAATATATATAGCAGTCAAATCTGAAAGTACATTATCTGTAAACACGGCATGTCAACATTGAAGATTAGTGTACTCTTGATGTCAGTATTAATATGGTCTTTACACTTATGCTGCTGTGTTGTAATATACTCATGTTAGCCTTGCATTAGGCTATGTACAGTTGTATGTATTTTATACATTTCGCTAATAAAATGTTTTAAAAAAGAAAATGTTCTGTCACTATAAAATGTAAAAAGTTTTACCTATTGACTCAGCAAAAAAAAAAAAAAAAGTGTTATATATTAAAGGGGTTCTTTCGCGAAAAAAGTAGGCAGTTAAAAAATGTGACAGATGACAGGTTTTGGGCCAGTCCATCTTTTTAAAGGGGATTCTCAGGGCTTTCTTTGTTTTCAACAGCATTTCCTGAACAGCAGTTTAACTGCCAAAATAGCAAGATACCAGCCGGCCTCCCTAATCACTTGCACACTATTATGTCAGTTAAATTTTGCAACTGTTGTTCAGGAAATGCTGTTGAAAACAAAGAAAGCCCTGAGAATCCCCCTTAAAAAGATGGACTGGCCCAAAACCTGTCATCTGTCACATTTTTTAACTGCCTACTTTTTTCGCGAAAGAACTCCTTTAAAGAAAGACATGGAAGCTAATGAGTCCAAAAGTGAGACAGCCAAAACACAAAAATGTAGATATAAAATATCAGCGCTGCGTAATATGTTGGCGCTTTATAAATACAACAAATAAATAAATAAATAAATAAAAAAATATAAATGATCCAGTATCATGTAAATGTACAGTATTGTATACACTGATACAAGTAGTTTTAAAAAAAACTTAAGCCTGGTACTCACCTTCATTTTTAATCCAATAACTGACCAGTTTTACCGACTCCATGTAGCATGACAGCTTGCCTACACAATCTCTTCATAGTATTCACAATCTGTTGGCCTTCATACTACATGGAGGTGGTAAAATTGGCCAATTAAAATTGAATGTGTGTACCAAGCTTCACAAAGCACATTGAGAACATAAAAATCATAAATACTATATGTACAAATCCAGAATTGTCCAAAAGTTATTCATTTATCCATGTTTCATCATGTTTAAAGGGACCCTGAGCACTCATTAATAATGAAATTGGGACTTACCTGGGGCTTTCTTCAGGCCACCATAGGTTGCAAGGTCCCACAGTGTCCTCCTGGCTCCTCTCCCGATTCTGGCTGGCGGCTCTGTTATAGTACTACTTTGCCCTGAAGTCGTCAGGACTGCTTCCCGCTTTGCCGATATGCGTAATCATGCTGGCCGGCGTTAGAGTCCTGCGCATGCGTGGTTCAATATTCGAGAACCAGGCATGCACAGGACTCTCACGCCAGCTGGCGTGATGATGCATAGCTGGCCAGTGTGATTACGCATATCGGCAAAGCGGGAAGCAGCCCTGATGACTTCAGGCCAAAGTCATACCATAACGGAGCCGGACGCCACCAGCCGGGTCTAGGAGAGGAGCCAGGAGGACGCCCGGGGACCTTGCAGCCTACGGTGGGCTGGAGGAAGCCCAAGGTAAGTCACAATTTCATTTTTAATGAGTGCTCAAGGTCCCTTTAACTGCTTGAGGACCACAGGCTTACACCCCCTTGTGACCATACAACTTAGCACACAAATAAATCTTGCCTCCTTTTCTTGCCACCAACAGAGCTTTCTGTTGGTGGCATCTGATTGCTGCTGAGATTTTTTTTTTTTTTAATTGTCATTTTTCTTTTCATAAAAACGTATTTTTTTTTTATTTATCCCTCCCTCCCAGTATTTCTACAGAAATCCGATTTCCGAGTTTGGATTTCCAATTGTTTGCATTCTCTGATTGGCCAAATACTTCTGAGTTGTTTCTGCATTCTCTGATTGGTCCATTGATTTTGAGTTCTGTGATTGGGCTAAAATTACCAAATTGCAGTAATGCAGTATTTCCACAGAAATCCGATTTCTGAGTTCGGCTTTCCAATTTCCAAGTTCCAATCGGAAATTCGTATTTCCAATTGGAAATTTTGATTTTGCAAAATCCAAATGAGCATCTCTACCAATCACTAAGATCGCCTTTCATAGGTATCAGCCTCAGATTGTGAGCTTCTCCTGGGGGAAACGCAGTGACAGAGCTGTCCCCTGTACAGCGCTGCACTAGACGCAACGCTGTACAAGTATTTGTGACCTTTTTTTTATTTTTTATTTACAGCCTGCCAGCTCTGATCGCGGCTGGCCTGCTCTTTACAGAGCGGAGCTTTGTAACTCATGCAGGATGCGCATGCATCGGCACACGTGATTCCCTCTAATTTCCACCCCCAAGACTTGACGCCAATCAGCTTTAAAAGATACCCGAAGTGACATGTGACATGATTAGATAGACATGTGTATGTACAGTGCCAAGCACACAAATAACTGTGCTGTGTTCCTTTTTTTCTTTCTCTGCCTGAAAAAGTTAAATATCAGGTATGTAAGTGGCTGACTTAGTCCTGACTACAGTGTGACCCTCACCGATAAGAAATTCCAACTATAAAACACTTTCCTAGCAGAAAATGGCTTCTGAGAGCAAGAAAGTGGTAAAAAGGAGAATTTCTTACCATTGAGGGCCACACTGTAGTCACTTCCTGTCTGAGTCCGGACTGAGTCAGCCACTTACATACCTGATATTTAACTCTTTCAGGCAGAGAAAGAAAAAAAGAAACACAGCATAGTTATTTGTGTGCTAGGCATTGTACATACACATGTCTATCTCATCATGTCTTATGTCACTTCAGGTATCCTTTAAATCAGGGGTCCCCAAACTTTATTGGTCAAGGGCCGGGTCAACATACTTCAGACTGCTGGAAGGCCAGCACATGCATAAAATTATGTTGATAAACATTACACTGAATCTAGGTATATATTCCCCCCAATCATTCCTGGAGAAAACTCCCAGCAGCAGCCATTTAGTCATGCGGCACTCAAAGAACGTCTTTGTGCACTACACAGTGAAGCATACTCAGGTGACAACCTACCGTCCAGTTGGACAGCAGTGTCACCTGATGGACATTTGGATTGGAAGCCAGCGAATGACTCCTCGCTGGCTTCTACAGTATGTGGATGGGTCATGCCACCACTGCTATTCTAAATGCGGGCAGACAATATTTAAAGGTACAGTGAGCCTTATCTATAAGTTATGCATTTTGTGTTTGGGGGGCAAGTAAAAAAAAGCCTCGGCGGGCCGCATTCGGCCCACGGGCCTTAGTTTGAGGACCACTGGTTAATATAGAACTCCACGTACAAATTCAACTTACAAACAATCTCCCGGACCAGAACATATTGATAAGTAGGGGACAATCTGTTTTCTCAGTATTTTCTGAAGAGCTGGTAAAAATCTGCACAGGGGTGAAAGAGGAAAAACAAACCATTCAAGGTGGACAGCTTGCTATGACAGGACTGGGGCACACTACAAGAGCTTTTTATAAGCACTTTGTGATTTTAAAAGCTCTTGCTAATGTTATTCTATGAGTGTGTTGTCACTGGCGCGATGTGACTTTGTAAAAATCCCCCACAGCCTTGCATTAGAAAAAGCTTTTAAAATCTCTAGCATTTAAAAAGCTGTTGTAGTGTGCACCAGCCCACAAACAAGTTTACAAACCTGTATTCATGGCAGGATTTGTATGCTAGTGAACTTGCATGTCTCTGGACATGGGCTCAGCATTAACCTGCCGCACTGCATCACACAAGAGAGCCTTAATTCTATTTACTTTTTCTCCTAAGTGAAATTTCCACCACTCATCAATACAACACTTTTTGAACCACCAGCAAAGGATAAAATAAACAATATAATTTTGATTGTACCTTTTCACCAACTTTTTAGTGCTTTTTCAACTACAAAATGTTGAAAAGTTATTTTAAAGAGCAGATTAAAAATGATCTCCTAGGAGAAAACTCAGGAGAAAGGGGGGATTGCATACGGGCCAAGGTTTGCACTATTCCAGCTGGCACCTCCCTGCCAATTCCCTTGGCTGATGTGTTCAGTCACTCACCTTGCCGGACGAGACAGGGCAAGGAAGCAAAGAGCTGCTGGAAGAAGAGTGAGAATACAAGTTTGTGTTTCTGCTAAAAAAAAAATGTATGTATACAACTGCTGTCATACAGTCCATCTAATGATGAGGTCTAACATGTCCTTAGTGTTTCACTTTTTAAAACAATTTAGTTTGAACTACAAAACAAAAACAAAAACAAAAAAACTTAAAGGTACTGCAGTTTGGGGTGCAAATTTCTTATTACATGGACCAGTGGGTAATAAAAGGAGGTTATCCTTTCGTACTTCTAATTTGTGTTAGTTCTCTTTGGTTCTACCTCAGTATTATTATTGGAAAAGAATAACAGTGAAAAATCTGAGAATGTGTCATTGGACTGGAAATTAAACAGAAACACAATTTATACCTATTTTTTGTTTTTCCCCTTAAAGCGGACCCAAACCAAACATTTTTTTTAATTAAAAATATTTAGTTGCACCACTCTGACACATACAAAGATAAATAAACACTCCTTCAAACCTATGATCATTTCAGTGCATGCTTTTCACCCTTCTCTTTTCATAGCTAGGGTTATACTGGGGGCAGCCATTAGCAATTCCTCCATTGCCAGACACCATCTACTCCACCAGTTTGCCGGAAAAATGCCGGCAATTTGAAAGGAAGGGAGGGGTTCCTCCAATAAATGTAAAATATTTTATATTTGTCATTATGCAGCTGAAAAAAAGGCTGCTATTTATTATTATAATTTAGAAAATAGATTTTATTTCTGAAATCTTGTATTTTTAATTTGGGTCCACTTTAAGCTAGCTGCACTGCTGTACTGCTGCAACTAGTACTGAGAGAGGAACTGTCAGAGTCAGACAGTTATAGCGTATATTCAGTGCAGATTTGTGTACTGCACCTGGGCCTATATGAAAAAGGCGCCGGTAAAAAAGGGCGCCTGGTGGAGCCCATATATACCAACTTCGGCTACAAAAAAGGCGGCTGGTGTAGCCCATATAAAAACTTCACTTATTCCGCTGAGCTGCGCTCACCAATAAACCTATAAAACAAAAGATCGCTGTACATAGCGTAATTCTGTCACAATATGATAAAACACCCAGGTGATGGTGAATAAAAGTGCACTGCTTGTGAATCCACTTCCCAGTAGTAGATTTCGCTCACCAGATTGTTGCCACCTCAAAGACCAGGTGGATCTAGCGTATTGTGGTGTAAATCACCCCACTGGCACTTTAAATCTTCAATTTCGCTTTAATACTTGAATAAAATTTGCACCATATATGGAACATAAAAACATAAGATCATCATAGCGTATTATGCCTTAAAATAAAAAACCATCCGCGCTACAATTGCGCACTCACATAGTTTCTCTTGGTATATTGCACATCATATGTCCTGGCAGTAGGGGTCTGCCCTGGCTTCCGACTAGGCACGGCATCCCGCACTCCCTCAGATTCCTTCCGCCTCGGACTCCCGACTCCCCGCTCACCAGTAAGCTGGTTTCGGCTTCGCTCTATTGCAGTGACGTCAACCACGCACGGACGTAGCTCCGCCCTTTGGAATCTAACGAATCCTGCACATAAGAATTGTGCGATCCGTGGTATAGTTGCCCGCAGTATAGGTACCCAGGCATAGGTAGCGAGGTAAAGGTGCCTTCAGTATAGCTAGCTAGGTATGGGTGCCTTCAATATTGATAGCTTTCAGTATAGGTAGCAAGGTATAGGGGCCTTCAGTATAGGTAGTAAGGTATAGGGGCCTTCAGTATAGGTAGCAGGGTATAGGGACCTTCAGTATAGGTAGCAGGGTATAGGGGCCTTCAGTATAGGTAGCAGGGTATAGGGAGCTTCAGTATAGGTAGCAGGGTATATGGACCTTCAGTATAGGTAGCAGGGTATAGGGACCTTCAGTATAGGTAGCAGGGTATATGGACCTTCAAAATAGGTAGCAGGGTATATGGGCCTTCAGTATAGGTAGCAGGGTATATGGGCCTTCAGTATAGGTAGCAGGGTATATGGGCCTTGAGTATAGGTAGCAGGGTATATGGGCCTTCAGTATAGGTAGCAGGGTATATGGGCCTTCAGTATAGGTAGCAGGGTATATGGGCCTTCAGTAAAGGTAGCAGGGTATATGGGCCTTCAGTATAGGTAGCAGGGTACATGGGCCTTCAGTATAGGTAGCAGGGTACATGGGCCTTCAGTATAGGTAGCAAGGTACGTGTGCCTTCAGTATGGGTAGCAAGGTGCATGTGCCTTCAGTATAGGTAGCAAGGTATAGGGGCCTTCAGTATAGGTAGCACGGCACATGTGCTTTCAGTATTGGTAGGTAACTAGGTATAGGGGCCTTCAGTATAGGTAGCAGGGTATATGTGCCTTCAGTATAGGTAGGTAGCTAAGTATTGGGGCCTTCAGTATAGGTAGTAAGGTACATGTGCCTTCAGTATAGGTAGGTAGGTAAAGGGACCTTCAGTATAGGTAGCAGGGTATAGGGCCTTAAGTATAGGTAGGTGTATAGGTAGGTATGTAGGTAGGTATAGGGGCCTTTAGGTAGGTAGGTAGCTATAGGGGCCTTTAGGTAGGTAGGTAAAGGGACCTTCAGTATAGGTAGGTAGGTAAAGGGACCTTCAGTATAGGTAGCAGGGTATAGGGCCTTAAGTATAGGTAGGTATGTAGGTAGGTATATGGGCCTTTAGGTAGGTGGGTAGGTGGGTGTAGGGGCCTTTAGGTAGGTAGGTAGGTATAGGGGGCTTTAGGTAGGTAGGTAAAGGGACCTTCAGTATAGGTAGCAGGGTATAGGGCCTTAAGTGTAGGTAGGTAGGTAGGTAGGTAGGTATAGGGGGCTTTAGGTAGGAAGGTAAAGGGACCTTCAGTATAGGTAGCACGGTATAGGGCCGTAAGTGTAGGTAGGTAGGAATAGGGGCCTTTAGGTAGGTAGGTGGGTAGGTAGGTATAGGGGCCTTTAGGTAGGTAGGTATATGGGCCTTTAGGTAGGTATAGGGGCCTTAAGGTAGGTAGGTAGGTAGGTATAGGGGCCTTTAGGTAGGTAGGTATAGGGGCCTGTAGGTAGGTAGGTATAGGGGCCTTTAGGTAGGTAGGTGGGTAGGTAGGTATAGGGGCCTTTAGGTAGGAAGGTGGGTGGGTGGGTAGGTATAGGGGCCTTTAGGTGGGTAGGTAGGTATAGGGGCCTTTATGTAGGTAGCCCCCCCCCCCGTGCCTCCGCTCACCCCCAACCCCCCCACGGCCTCCTCCGTCCCCCGTGCCTCCACTCACCTCCAACTTCCCCACTGCCTCCTCCATCCCCCGGGCCTCCTCCACTCAACCCCCCTGCATAAATAAGTATCTACTCACCTTTCCCGTGGAGCGCAGAGCGGCAGATCTCTTCGTTACTTCCCTGTTCCCTCTAGTGGCCGGACCGGCTTTTACTGATGATGTCATTGTAAAAGCCGGTCACTAGGGGGAACCAGGAAGTCAGCGAGAGGTCTGCCGCTCTGCGCTCCGCTCTGGATAGGTGAGTTGTCACTAACTATGCGGGCGGGGGGCGAGCGGAGGAGGCGCGGGGGGTCAGAGGAGGTCGGAGGAGGACAGTGCGAGCGGGGGAAGCGGCGGATGCGCAGCGATGCAGCGTCTGGATTCGGCGGATTCGGATAATGAAAAATGGCGTCGGGATTCGAATTCACGAATCTCGAATATTTCCTAATATTGGAGGGATTCGTGGATTCGTCGTCCCATCCCTAGTTCCTGCCATAACTGTTCTTCTTCTTGCTCCTCCACAGCTTGATCCACCACTCTACGCATGGCACACCGCATGAGCCTGCATGCATTTCGCATCAGTGTCCAGTTCGGGGGCCAGAGCATCCCCATCTCCCCAGATTGTGTCCTTCTACTGTAATTGTACAGGTACTGGGTGACGGCTTTCTCCTGTTCTAGCAGGCAAAAGGACATGACCAGGGTCGAATTCCAGCGAGTCGGCTATCACATATTAAGCTTCTCACCAGCAAGTTGTTTCTTCGCTGAATGTCCGCAAAGCGTTTCATGGCCGTGTAAGACCGCCTGAAATGCCCACACAACTTCCTGGCCTGCTTCAGGACATCCTCTAAGCCTGGGTACTTTGACACAAATCTTTGAATGGCTAGATTCAACACATGTGCCATGCAGGGTAAATGTGTCAGCTTTCTCAAATTCAACGCGAAAATGAGATTACTGCCGTTGTCACAGACCACGTTGCTGATCTCCAGCTGGTGCGGGGTCAGCCACGGATCCACCTGTTTGTTAAGAACAGCCAGGAGAGCTGGTCCAGTGTGACTCTCCGCTTTGAGGCAAGACATGTCTAATATGGCGTGACACTGTCGTACCTGGCATGCAGAATGGGCCCTGGGAAGATGGGGCTGTGTAGCTGGAGAGGAGATTGCAGCACCAGTAGAGTGAACTGCCGCTCAGCCAAGGAGGAGGAGGATGACAGCAAAGAGGATGTAGCAGGAGGAGAGGAGGTGGCAGGAAGCCTGACTGCAAGCTGTGGAGGTGTCACAAGTTGGTCCACTCCACAGCCACGTACTCCCTGCTTGCCATCGGTCACCAGGTTGACCCAATGGGTTGTGTAAGTTATGTACCTGCCCTGACCGTGCTTGGCAGACCAGGCATCCGTGGTCAGGTGGACCCTTGACCCAACGCTGTGTGCCAGAGATGACACCACTTGCATCTCAACTTCATGGTACAGTTTGGGTTTTGCCTTTTTAGAAAAATAATTGCGGCCTGGTATCTTCCACTGCAGTGTCCCAATGGCCATAAATTTACGGAAGGCCTCAGAGTCCACCAGCTTGTATGGAAACAGCTGGAGAGCTAACAGTTCTGCCACACCAGCTGTCAGATGCCAGGCAATGGAGTGACTGGCAGAAATTGGCTTCTTCCGCTTAAAGATTACCTTCACGGACACCTGGATGCTGTGGGCAGAGGAGCAGGAACCGCTCAAGGGCAGAGGCGGAGTGGAGAAAAGTGGCTGTGAAGGTGCAAGGGAGAAAGCGGCTGAAGATGCTGCACCTGAAGGAGAAAGAGGAGAACGAGGGTGGCTTTTCTTTTGTGTGCTGCTTTTGCTCAGGTGCCCTTCCCATTGCAGTTTGTGCCTTTTCTGCATGTGCCTTCGTAAGGCACTTGTCCCTACGTGAGTGTTGCCTTTCCACTGCTCAATTTTTGGAGGTAGAGAGAACAGATGGCATAGTTCCAATCTGAGGCTGGTTGTACATAGGTGGCGATACATGGTGCCGGACACTGCCACCAGCTGTTTCTGATGACGAGCTCCCCCTGCTTCTTTCAGGAACTCGTCTCCTCCTACTCCTCTCTGACTCCCCCTCTGAACTGTCCCCTTGGTCATCTTGTCTATTAGGAACACATCTGGGATCCGTATCATCATAATCATCATAATCATCCTGCCCAGCTTCACTTGCCTCAGACACCTCCAAAACTGCACCAACTGCAGGTACTTCATCATCCTCCTCCTCACACATTACGTCCATAGTGTCGCCACCTAACTCAGACATATGAGGTGGTGTAACTTGCTTAGCGCCTTCATCTGGTTGTAACAATAATGGCTGTGAATCAGTTAATTCCCCACCAATTAACTCCTGCGAAGTGTCAAATGCAACGGATGTGGTGCTTGTAATAGCGCTGGTGGCTGCGGAAGATGAGGTGTTCTTTGTTAAATAGTCAACCACGTCCTGAGAATCTTGGGAGTTGATGGGACGTGCCTTCTTCTGAGCACTGTACTATGGGCCAGGGACGCACAAAATCACATCAACACGACCTCGCACAGACCTGCCGGGTGGCCTTCCTCTGGGTCTGCCTCTACTTCTGCCTGTTTTGTCCATTGTGTCCATGTCGGGGGGAATGAAGTGAAAGGTATGCACTGACTTGACTAATACAATGTGCAGTCACACAGGTGCAGTTCACAGGTATGCACGGAGTGGTATATCACACTGCGTGCACTCACGTGGGTAGGTGGGTGCACTGAACACATCAGGTAGGTATATGCAGTGATGAGGTGGGTGCACTGAACACAACAGGTATGTATTTGCAGTGATGGGAATTATAATGTGCACCTACCACACACAGACGGGTAGCGGGCAGGCACAGTGACACTGTGTGCGCTCAACTCACGTAGGTAGGTGGGTGGGTGCACTGTAAACAACAGGTAGGTAGGTATATGCAGTGATGGGTATTACAATGTACACCTGTCACACACAGACAGGTAGCGGACAGGCACAGTGACACTGCGTGCGCTCAACTCACGTAGGTAGGTGGGTGCACTGTGAACAACAGGTAGGTAGGTATATGCAGTGATGGGTATTACAATGTGCACCTGTCACACACAGACAGGTAGCGGACAGCACAGTGACACTGCATGCACTCAACTCACGTAGGTAGGTGGGTGCACTGTGAACAACAGGTAGGTATATGCAGTAATGGGTATAACAATGTGCACCTGTCACACACAGACAGGTAGTCACTGAATGTGTTGGGCCTTGCAGTGGCACACACACAGTATGAATTATCAAGGCTGTCTATGCAACACAAGTGTCAGTGGGACACACACACAAAAAATAGATCACAAAAACAAGATTAGCTCTCAAAAGAGCTATTGTGGGGTGCTATTTTAGCAATAAGAATCAGCAAGGAGCAAGTAACAAGCCTACAAGAGCCTAACTAATCTTTCCCTATGAGAGTCTGCAGCAGCAGCAGCTGTCCCTTCTCTATTTACTGCAGGCACACAAGTGAGTAAAATGGCCGGATATGCCTGCCTTTTATAAGGGGGAGTGGCTACAGGAGGGAGTGTAGCCTGATTGGCTACATTGTGCCTGCTGACTGTGATGTAGCGGGTCAAAGTTGACCCTAATGGTGCTTTATGGGGACAAAGCGAACTTCCACAAAATTTTGCGGTTCTCTGCGATAGCAAACCCCCGGAAGTTCGCCGGGAACCATTCGCCGGTGAACCGTTGGGGCCATCTCTTCTGTCAATCCTAGGAGTGAATGTATGCTGCAGCATGGTGGCGTAGCGGTTGCCTTGCAACACTGGGTTCCCGGTTCCAATCCCAGCCAAGTCAAAATCTGCAAGGAGTTTGTATGTTCTCCCTTTGTCTGCGTGGGTTTCCTCTGGGTACTCTGGTTTCCTCCCATATGCCAAAAACATGCAGATAAGTTAATTGGCTTCCCCCTAAATTGGCCCTAGACCAGGCATGGGCAAACTTGGCCCTCCAGCTGTTACGAAACTACAAGTCCCACAATGCATTGTAGGAGTCTGACAGCCACAGGCATGACTCATAAAGGCAAATGCATTGTGGGACTTGTAGTTCCGTAACAGCTGGAGGGCCAAGTTTGCCCATGCCTGCCCTAGACTATTATACATACACTACATGATACGAACATAGACACACGAATATAGTAGGGATTAGATTGTGAGCCCCTCAGAGGGACAGTTAGTGACAAGACAATATATACTCTGTACAGCGCTGCGTAAGATGTTTACGCTATATAAATACTAAATAATAATAATAATAATAATAATAATAATAATAGTACTTATTCACTCAACTGTTTCCATTGTCCATTCCAATAAAAAATGATCTTTATTTCATTCCATTTTGAAATTTTCACTCAGGGATACTAGCTTTTACATACAGGATTGTAGAGTTAGCGATCAGATGGCGATAGAGTGCTCTGGGCTGCTCCTCATGCAAGTAAGTAAACTACAATCACAAAATAAATAAAGTACTCTAAGAGGAGTCAGGCTGAGTCCACAAAAGGACTCTTGGGGGTTCCTAGCTGGTACACTGCAAGTAGCAAAGCACCTAGGAAGCAGCTACACGGCACAATATCAAACAATAGACTATGGCCTCGATTCATAAAGCATTACCTCATGCGGTAATGCTGAAAACAGCAGACTTTACCGACCACTTAGCAAAATGTCAATTCATAAAGGCTGTTACCGCATGAAAAGCTGACATTACCGACCAGGGAGCTAAATTACCGACTTGGCTGCAGTTACCGACAACACATGTCAGTAAATTGTCAGCAAATGTCAATTCATAAAGCCTTGAACATGCGGTAAGCCTGGCGGTAGTTACCGACACCTCTGGTGAGGTCTTAACAAGTTACCGACAGCTCTGACAGCTCTGATTAATGCAAAGTGCAGAGATCCGAAAGTCTGTTTGATTCATCTGTGGAGAGAGCCGGAGAGACGTCTGTGTGAATCATTTCAGCAGGCAGGGAAAGACTCCGTGACTCATCTGTCTGAGTCATCAGTGGAAAGAGCCTGCTGTGAGAGTAATTTCTGCAGGCAGGGAAAGACTGTGTGACTCATCTGTCTGAGTCATCAGTGGGAGAGCCAGAGAGAGCCGTCTGTGTGATTCATTTCTGCAGGGCAAAGAGGGAATCGGGACACTGCTCTACTCTACCGCTCAATGGGCTGCGGTAATTTACCGACCTCCAAGGGCAGCTGGGGAAATCTTTATGAATTAGCACACAGACCGGGAAAATACAGAGTGCGGTATTTTCCCGACAAGATTTTTGTTATCGCACTGCTGTTTATGAATCGAGGCCTATCTCTATCTGCATCAGTACATCCTCTCCCTACACTGTCTACAGGCAGCATGAAAATGGATTGCGCCTTTTATAGGGGGGCAGTGACCCAGATGGTGAGCATGTCTGATTGGCTGTCCTGTTCCACCTAACTTCAGGGTGAAGGGTCAAAAAATGGCTCTATGGGAAAATATGGGGCAGTCGCTAATGGGCCGTATACATTGAATTACTTGTGAATGGACGAGTGGTGAACTGGCGAGCAGCGATTGTTCAGCGAACGTGTTCTGTCATCTCTACATCATACATATTCTTCACCTGATTCTCTCTCTCCCCCAGCCCCCAGCCCACTTCATCATACCACCATCTTGAAGCAAGCTCAGCTGTACCCAACAGGGGTAAATATTTGCTAGCTACACATTTACTTAATTTACAAAAGAAATGCAGGCAAGTTGCCTTCACATGAAGGCCGCAATCATACATAAGGAAAAAACAGTAAGATCCTTGCAGTTAAGCTTATCTGTATTTCTAGTTGTCTAATGAAAAAGAATGTCAGCTTTTTATCTGCATTCATATCGGGCTCAAGTACATAGGACACTTTCTACGCAGAGCTCATCATTTCTATTATAAAAAAAACTTAGTTAGAGGTGTTCATACATTTTTAAGATCCCTGGATATGTGCAGGTAAGTTTCACACTACTCTGTTCAAACTGTCAACTTTATAAATAGAAATTCCTGTTGTTTTTGTTTTGTTAAAGTGAACCTCCGGACTAAAAATCTACTCAGCAGAACTGAAAAGGCTTGGTGTTTCTTTAACAGTTTCACAGCATCAGAACTTTGCTTTTCTTACCAAAGCATAATTTTTAGCTGCATTTTTAGCTAAGCTCCACCCATCAAAGAAAAAAAGTCAGGGCTTTTTCTCCCTGATGCTGTGCAGAGCATGATGGGATTTCCTATGTTGTTATTCACGTTGCCTAGCAACTGGGAGAGGTGCTCAGGACACAGGACAGTTGGAACTGTGTATCATGCTCCCTGTCACTTCCTTTCAACCAAAAAGATGGCTGCCATCATGAAATCAAACATTTGCCTGTTCTTTTAAAACAGGGTGGGTAAGAGATTATATTACCTATCTATTTTAATTAACATAACTAATGTAACTTAACCACTTCCCGACCGCCTAACGCACAGAGGCGGCCGGGAAGTGGACGCCGCAAGGACCGCCGTATAGACAAATGGCGGCGGTCCTTGTAGGGGCATGGGCGGAGCGATCGCGTCATCCGTGACGCGATCCTCCGCCTGGCGCCGCTCACCCGCCGCAACATCCCGCCGGCCATACGGAAGCGCCGGCGGGATGTTAACCCGACGATCGCCGCATACAAAGTGTATAATACACTTTGTAATGTTTACAAAGTGTATTATACAGGCTGCCTCCTGCCCTGGTGGTCCCAATGTCCGAGGGACCACCAGGGCAGGCTGCAGCCACCCTAGTCTGCACCAAGCACACTGATTTCCCCCCCCCCTGCCCCAGATCGCCCACAGCACCCATCAGACCCCCCCCCTGCCCACCCCCCAGACCCCTGTTTGCACCCAATCACCCCCCTAATCACCCATCAATCACTCCCTGTCACTATCTGTCAACTATATTTTTTTTTATCCCCCCCCTGCCCCCCGCTCCCTCCTGATCACCCCCCCACCCCTCAGATTCTCCCCAGACCCCCCCCCCCATGTACTGTATGCATCTATCCCCCCTGATCACCTGTCAATCACCTGTCCATCACCTGTCAATCACCCGTCAATCACCCGTCAATCACCCCCTGTCACTGCCACCCATCAATCAGCCCCTAACCTGCCCCTTGCGGGCAATCTGACCACCCCCCCACACCAATAGATCGCCCGCAGATCCGACATCAGATCACCTCCCAAATCCATTGTTTACATCTATTCTCTCCTCTAAACACCCACTAATTACCCATCAATCACCCATCAATCACCCCCTATCACCACCTGTCACTTTTACCTATCAGATCAGACCCTAATCTGCCCCTTACGGGCACCCAATCACCCGCCCACACGCTCAGATTGCCCTCTGACCCCCCCTTATCAATTCACCAGTGCATTAATTACATCTGTTCTTCCCTGTAATAACCCACTGATCACCTGTCAATCACCTGCCAATCACCTATCACCCATCAATCACCCCCTGTCACTGCCACCCATCAATCAGCCCCTAACCTGCCCCTTGCGGGCAATCTGATCACCCACCCACACCATTAGATCGCCCGCAAACCCGCCGTCAGATTACCTCCCAAATGTATTGTTTACATCTGTTATCTTCTCTAAACACCCACTAATTACCCATCAATCACCCATCAATCACCCCCTATCACCAACCGTCACTGTTACCTATCAGATCAGACCCTAATCTGCCCCTTGCGGGCACCCAATCACCCGCCCACACGCTCAGATTGCCCTCAGACCCCCCCCCCCTTATAAATTCGCCAGTGCATTAATTACATCTGGCCTTCCCTGTAATAACCCACTGATCACCTGTCAATCACCTGCCAATCACCTATCACCCATCAATCACCCCCTGTCACTGCCACCCAACAATCAGCCCCTAACCTGCCCCTTGCGGGCAAACTGATCACCCACCCACACCAATAGATCGCCCGCAGATCCGACATCAGATCACCACCCAAGCGCAGTGTTTCCATCTATTCTCTCCTCTAAACACCCACTAATTACCCATCAATCACCCATCAATCACCCCCTATCACCACCTGTCACTGTTACCCATCAGATCAGACCCTAATCTGCCCCTTGCGGGCACCCAATCGCCCGCCTACACGCTCAGATTGCCCTCAGACCCCCCCTTATCAATTCGCCAGTGCAATATTTACATCTGTTCTCCCCTGTAATAACCCACTGATTACCTGTCAATCACCTATCAATCACCCATCAATCACCCCCTGTCACTTCCACCCATCAATCACCCCCTGTCACTGCCGCCCATCAATCACCCGCTGTCACTGCCACCCATCAATCAGCCCCTAACCTGCCCCTTGCGGGCAATCTGATCACCCACCCACACCAATAGATCGCCCGCAGATCCGACGTCCGATCACCTCCCAAGTGCAGTGTTTACATCTGTTCTCTACCCTAAACACCCACTAATTACCCATCAATCACCCCCTGTCACTGCTACCTATCAGATTAGACCCCTATCTGCCCCTAGGGCACTCAATCACCCGCCCACACCCTCAGAATGCCCTCAGACCCCAGCCCTGATCACCTCACCAGTGCATTGCTTGCATCTATTCCCCCCTCTAATCACACCTTGAGACACCCATCAATCACCTCCTGTCACCCCCTAGCACACCTACCCATCAGATCAGGCCCCAATTTGCCCCGTGTGGGCTCCTGATCACTCGGCCAAACCCTCAGATCCCCCTCAGACCCCCTTCCGATCACCTCCCCAGTGCATTGATTGCATCTATTTTCCCCTCTAACCACCCCCTGAGACACCCATCAATCACCTCCTGTCACCCCCCTAGCACTCCTATCCATCAGATCAGGCCCAATACAACCTGTCATCTAAAAGGCCACCCTGCTTATGACCAGTTCCACAAAATTCGCCCCCTCATAGACCACCTGTCATCAAAATTTGCAGATGCTTATACCCCTGAACAGTCATTTTGAGACATTTGGTTTCCAGACTACTCACGGTTTTGGGCCTGTAAAATGCCAGGGCGGTATAGGAACCCCACAAGTGACCCCATTTTAGAAAAAAAGACACCCCAAGGTATTCTGTTAGGTGTATGACGAGTTCATAGAAGATTTTATTTTTTGTCAAAAGTTAGCGGAAATTGATTTTTATTGGTTTTTTTTCACAAAGTGTCATTTTTCACTAACTTGTGACAAAAAATAAAATCTTCTATGAACTCGCCATACACCTAACGGAATACCTTGGGGTGTCTTCTTTCTAAAATGGGGTCACTTGTGGGGTTCCTATACTGCCCTTGCATTTTAGGGGCCCTAAACCGCGAGGAGTAGTCTAGAAAACAAATGCCTCAAAATGACCTGTGAATAGGACGTTGGGCCCCTTAGCGCACCTAGGCTGCAAAAAAGTGTCACACATGTGGTACTGCCGTACTCAGGAAAAGTAGTATAATGTGTTTTGGGGTGTATTTTTACACATACCCATGCTGGGTGGGAGAAATTTCTATGTAAATGGACAATTGTGTGTAAAAAAATCAAACAATTGTCATTTACAGAGATATTTCTCCCACTTAGCATGGGTATGTGTAAAAATACACCCCAAAACGCATTATACTACTTCTCCTGAGTAAGATTTTATTTTTTGTCACAAGTTAGCGGAAATTGATTTTAATTGTGTTTTTTCACAAAGTGTCATTTTCCGCTAACTTTTGACAAAAAATAAAATCTTCTATGAACTCACCATACTCCTAACGGAATACCTTGGGGTGTCTTCTTTCTAAAATGGGGTCATTTGTGGGGTTCCTATACTGCCCTGGCATTTTAGGGGCCCTAAACCGTGAGGAGTAGTCTTGAAACGAAATTTCTCAAAATGACCTGTGAAATCCTAAAGGTACTCATTGGACTTTGGGCCCTTTAGCGCAGTTAGGGTGCAAAAAAGGGCCACACATGTGGTATCGCCGTACTCAGGAGAAGTAGTATAATGTGTTTTGTGGTGTATTTTTACACATACCCATGCTGAGTGGGAGAAAGATCTCTGTAAATGGACAATTGTGTGTAAAAAAAAATTAACAAATTGTCATTTACAGAGATATTTCTCCCACCCAGCATGGGTATGTGTAAAAATACACCCCAAAACACATTATACTACTTCTCCTGAGTACGGCAATACCACATGTGTGGCACTTTTTTGCAGCCTAACTGCGCTAAGGGGTCCAAAGTCCAATGAGCACCTTTAGGCTTTACAGGGGTGCAGGGGCGTCTCACCCACCAGGCAAGTATAGGCGGTTGCCTGGGGCGCCATGAGGTGGTGAGGCGCCATGTGGTGGTGAGGCTAGAGTTGAGCTGAAATTTTCGTAATTTCGCATTACTAAAATTAGCAAGCGAAATTTGCGATTACGATGCGAAATTACAGTAGCGTAATTGCCATTAAAATCGTAATTGAAAATACCGTAAGCGTAATTTTCAACGCGTAATTTCGCGTTTCGTTCATGCCGTAATTTCGCATTAAACGCTACCGTAATTTCGCGTTAAACCGTAACGCTCCGTATAATATAAAAAAGCCGCCGACTTTAAGGGTTAATAGCAAAGCCCCCTTAAATGCTAAGAGCCTCAAATTTGGAGAATATATTAAGGAGATCAGGAGGAATAAGAGTAAAAAAATTTTTTTTCAAAAAGACCTTATAGTTATTGAGAAAATCGATGTTAAAGTTTCAAAGGAAAAATGTAAACATTTAAAAACCCGTCCGTGCAGGACGCTAAGTCCCCGCCGGCTCCGCTGCCCTCCCCGCCTCTCCCACATGTCACCCACATGTCACTCACATGTGGGTGACAGATGTGGGCGGGGTGGACAGCAGGAGCTGCGGGGACTCGGACCCGTAAGTGTATGCTGCGGCAGCTGAGCGGCGAGTGACGTCGGGTGCGGCGTAGTTACAATGTAACAAAGTTGTTACATTGTAATAACTTTGTTACATTGTAACTGATAGAACATTTCCGAGGCTATTTCGAGGGATCATTTATTTAAAGGGACAGGTAAGTATTAATGGTTAATTAAGAATATTAAAGGACTTTTTTCGTGGTTATGTTTTTTGTTCAATTAAAATACTTTTTCTAAGCGTTTGTGTGTTTATTTACTTTTAACTCTTAAAGGAAATGGGTAAGGGGTACAAGTACCTCTATACTCATTTCTCCTGGGAGGGGGGGTGGGCATCTGGGGGACCCCTTTTTAAAGGGGACTCCCAGATTCCACCATGAACCCCCCCCCCCCCCAGGAAATCGCGGCCTCCACCTCCACCGCCCATCGGAGGTGGAGAAGAGCCCCTTGTCCTTGGATTGGACAAGGGCTCGGAGGGGGAGGGGAAAGCTTGGCTGCCCCTCCCCTTCCGAGACCCCCCAATCCATGGACCATGCGGGCTGGTATAGTCAGGGTGCGGAGCCCCACGCGGCCGGTGCTCCGCATTCTGGCTATCCCAGCCTGCATGGGGGACAAGGGGTTAAAGAGGTCTGGGAGGGGGGGACCCCACGTCGTTTTTTTTTTTTATATTTCCCACACTCAGAACGAAGTAAGTAAAACTCTTCCCACTTGGGGGAATCTATGAAAATAATACACTATTGTTACCTGTGCAAAAAAAACTGACATTTTCTGCATTTAAAAGACATTTTCGCCCTTGAAACTTAAAAATCGATTTTCTCAAAAACTATATGGTCTTTTTGAAAAAAAATGTTTCCGCTTATTCCCACTGATCCCCTTAATATACCCTGGGAATTTGGTGTTCCTAAACTTTAAGCAGGCTTTGCTATTAACCGTTAAAGTCGGTGGGTTTTTAAATGTTTACATTTTTCCTTTGAAACTTTAACATCGATTTTCTCAAAAACTATAAGATCTTTTAGAAAATTTTTTTTTCCTCTTATTCCTTCTGATCTCCTTAATATATTCTCCAAATTTGAGGCTCTTAGCATTTAAGGGGGCTTTGCTATTAACCCTTAAAGTCGGCGGCTACCTAACATTGATCCATGCGTCAACTTTTCCGCTTCGGGAGCATGGCCAAACGCATTAATTTCGTAATACCCGTTGCAATGCGAAAATTACGCGAAAATTACGCTTACGCGAAATTTTGCGAAATCCTTCTTTATTACGATTATGTACTTACGGCCATAAACGTAATTACACTAATTACGCGAAATTTCGCGAAATCGTAATTACGCCATTACGCTCATCTCTAGGTGAGGCGCATTCCCCTGCCGCTGCTACTGTGACCATGTTTTTTGTTTTTGTTTTATATTATATTACCTCCCGACTCAGTCCCTGGTGCTCGGCACGCTACCATGTGCTCAGCAGTGCCTCCACCTCCACTTCTCACCAGCCAATAGAGCAATCAATACTGCTCTTCTCTGCCAGGCTCCTTCTTTAAAGCCCGCCCCTTCTTCTCAGTAGCCACACAGGTAAAGTGTTTATCCCGTGTGGCCCAGCCTTTAACTCCGCCCCACGCCAGTCAAACCAGGAGCCAGCGGCCAGCCAGCTTATGCCCCCGACAGTCTGACCCCCCACCTGTATCACTGGCTGCACACAGACACTGGAGTGAGACAGCCAGGGGACAGATACAGTCACAGAGAGAAGAATGTGATGTGTCCGTGTTGGAGCCCCGCCCCCGCACAAGACAGCAAGACAGCCCGGGAGAAGGGAAGTTTCTGCTCCAGAGTAGTGATGGGAATTCCGGCTCTTTTCAGAGAATCGGCTCTTCTGCATCGGCTCCCATTAAAGAGACGGCTCTTACGGCTCTGAGTCGGCTCTTCATTAAATATCACTAAACACCACTCAGAATCGGAGTAAAAGCCCCGCCCCCGTCTCCATAACAATTCCAGACTGCTTCTCTGACTGGGGCAATCCCTCCTGCTACTGCTCTGCTCCGCCCCATACACTCCTACAAGCTGCAAGAGGAGGACTACATCTCCAAACATGCCTCAGCGCCCTTTATTGCAGAGCAAAGCAGAGCTCTGTGGGGCGGCTGAGGCATCGGCTCTTTCAAAACTGAGAACTGGCTCTTGTCGTTCGCAGCAAAGAGCCGGCTCTTAGAGCCGGCTCGTTCGCGAACGACCCATCACTACTCCAGAGATGATAAGCTGCATGCACAGGCAGAAGAGAAGGTATGCAGGCAGGCTGCTAAGAACACTTCCTGTCCTGTGTGCAGACTCCCAGTACTGTTATAACTGCTAGAATGTGCCCTGCTCTTTTGATACTAGAGTTTTCTTTGAAAGCTGGTTAGGCTGTAGGCTGGTAAAGCTGTAAACCTGTGCTTTAGTGCTGTGCTGTGTCTCCCTCTCCCCTCTCTGTTCCTCTGCCCCCTCTTCCATCTCATGCTGTCTCTCCCTCTCCCCTCTGTTTCTCTGCACCCTCTTCCATCTTATGCTGTCTATCCCTTCCCCTCTCTGTTTCTCTGCACCCTCTTCCATCTTATGCTGTCTATCCCTCCCCCTCTCTGTTTCTCTACCCCCCTCTTACATCTTATGCTGCCTCTCCCTCTCTACTCTTTCCCTCTGCTCGGATTACGTGTATTTTCTGGTGAAACGCTTCCACATTACGATTATTTTCTGACAACGCTGCCCCATTACGATTATTTTCTGGTGAACCGCTGCTGCCCTATGATTAATTTCTGGTGAAATGCTGCTGCAATAAGTGTATTTTCTGGTGAAATGCTGCCACCTTACGAATATTTTCTGGTGAACTGCTGCTGCAACAAGTGTATTTTCTGGTGA
The DNA here is from genome assembly GCF_040937935.1 of Hyperolius riggenbachi. Lineage (NCBI taxonomy): Eukaryota > Metazoa > Chordata > Amphibia > Anura > Hyperoliidae > Hyperolius > Hyperolius riggenbachi. Next base: position 286,931,666 of record NC_090650.1, read on the forward strand.
AACACTGCCACATTACGATTATTTTCTGGTGAATTACGATTCTGAATTACGATAATTACTATTATTTTCTGATGAAACACTGCCGCATTATGATTATTTTCTGGTGAAACGATGCTGCATTATGATTATTTTCCTAGGGGGGAGGGGCTTGGGGGGGCGCCACAGGTTTTCTCGCCTGGAGTGACAAAATGACTAGAGGCACCCCTGCAGGGGTGCTTACAATTTAGCACCCCCCAAAATGTCAGGACAGTAAACACACCCCACAAATGACCCCATTTTGGAAAGTAGACCCTTCAAGGTATTCAGAGAGGGGCATGGTGAGTCCGTGGCAGATTTCATTTTTTTTTTTGTCGCAAGTTAGAAGAAATGGAAACTTTTTTTTTTTTTTTTTTCTCACAAAGTGTCATTTTCTGCTTACTTGTGACAAAAAATAATATCTTCTATGAACTCACTATGCCTCTCAGTGAATACTTTGGGATGTCTTCTTTCCAAAATGGGGTAATTTGGGGGGTATTTATACTATCCTGGAATTCTAGCCCCTCATGAAACATGACAGGGGGTCAGAAAAGTCATAGATGCTTGAAAATGAGAAAATTCACTTTTTGCACCATAGTTTGTAAACGCTATAACTTTTACCCAAACCAATAAATATACACTGAATGGGTTTTTTTTTATCAAAAACATGTTTGTCCACATTTTTCGCGCTGCATGTATACAGAAATGTTACTTTATTTGAAAAATGTCAGCACAGAAAGTTAAAAAAATCATTTTTTTGCCAAAATTCATGTCTTTTTTGATGAATATAATAAAAAGTAAAAATCGCAGGAGCAATCAAATAGCACCAAAAGAAAGCTTTATTAGTGACAAGAAAAGGAGCCAAAATTCATTTAGGTGGTAGGTTGTATGAGCGAGCAATAAACCGTGAAAGCTGCAGTGGTCTGAATGGAAAAAAAGTGGCCGGTCCTTAACCCTCCTGGCGGTTTGCAAAAAAATCGCCAGGGGGCAGCAAATCTTTTTTTTTTAATTTTTTTTTTTTTCATGTAGCGAGACAAAGTCTCGCTACATGATAGCCGCTGCTCAGCGGCATCCCCCCAGCCCCTCCGATCGCCGCCGGCGATCGGCGATCAGGAGATCCCGTTCAAAGAACGGGATCTCCTGGAGGGCTTCCCCCGTCGCCATGGCGACGGGGCGGGATGACGTCACCGACGTCAACGACGTCGTGACGTCATAGGGGATTCCGATCCACCCCATAGAGCTGCCTGGCACTGATTGGCCAGGCAGCGCACGGGGTCTGGGGGGGGGCGGCTGCGGCGCGACGGATAGCGGCGGATCGGCGGGTAGCGGCGGTGATCAGGCACTGCACGCAGCTAGCAAAGTGCTAGCTGCGTGCAGGAAAAAAAAATTATGCAAATCGGCCCAGCGGGGCCTGAGCGGTGCCTTCCGGCGGCATAGCCCGAGCTCAGCTCGGGCTTACCGCCAGGAAGGTTAAGGGGTAGAAAGCCCTAGGTCCTCAAGTGGTTAATGACAGTATGTTTGTTTAAGCTGAAGTTCCTCTTTAAGTGATGTACACAAATTAGATAAATATTGGTCTGAACCCTATTAAAATGACCAATTAACAAACTTTTGACCAATTTTTGGCAAGCAATTGCGCATGACTGGCTGTCACAAACAGCAACAAACGACTAATATCAGGAGTCGGCTGTGATTCATCCTGTTAGATTTATTTGGCCAATAAGCAGTCATCAAATGGAGTGTGTACAGTTAATTAAACCACGTATAACAATCTTGTTGTGTACAGCACATGCGCCACAGTTGATTGTTCATAATTGCTCATGTTTTTACAGATATTGTTTCAGTTAATTGCACCTGAGACGTCACTTCAGCATTATCTATCAATTCCTTCTTTCTTGGATTGTTCATGTGTGTATACAGGTCAGTTGTTTAAGATCATTAACCTTCACCGAATGATCGTTGGCCAATGTTCATTTTGACCAATTTTCGAGGTGTATATATAGCTTTAGTTTAGTCCATAATTCCCTTGCCTTGAATTTTTTTCAGACTGGCAGATCTGCCATGTCATTTTTTTTTAGTAAAGTATTTCTCTAATTGAAAATGTTACCATTGTTAACTGAAAGAAGTACTTTAATTGCTATGAATTAAATATATTAGTTATTTTTTTTAGTGTCAGCTGCTTTTAAAGAGGGCAATACAACTGCACGTGTATTGTGGATATTTTAGAAACAATTTAACAAAGTCAAAGTCAAAAGATTTATTAGCACATATATTGATAACAAGTGAGCTCTTGCCATTTGATTATTTTACAGTTACTTGCAATGTATAATATACCAATAAAGAGATATAAGGACGTAGAAAAATAGATTTTACAGTTTTTTTTGTTTTTGTTTTTGTTTTTTTGATGGATACTTTGCTGAGTTAATTGTTAATGATCATACTTTGTAAGCAGTCAAAAAAGTGAAAAGGCAAACCCTTATTCCACAGAGAAAGTACAGCTCAGCTTGGTCATGTTTTAATTATGGGGGATCTTAACTATTCAGATATTAATTGAAGTAATGAGGCTTATGGTACAACAAGGGTAACAGGTTTTTGAGCATGCTTCGGGACAGCTGCATGGCACAGATGGTACAAGAACCAACAAGGAATTAAACTTTATTGGACCTACTGAAAACAAATGTATAGAAAGGGCATATTTATCAAAGTCGAAATAAGCCAATTTGACTACATTTTCACCAGATTCGTCTTCCCTTAGATTTTGTCTTTTTATTAACTACTCATACTGATCATACTATGTTGTCAATATTCTACAGCAGTGTTCTCTTAACTATCTTCAAGTCCAATCAGCAATGCATGTTTTATATGCAGCTCAGAAATGTACGGTTAGAGTAATTAGTTCCTCAGCAATGTTCAGCAGTATTTCCCTAGTTATAGAGGGATAGCCACATAACATGATGGGATTCTGTTACTAAAGTTTCATACCTATGAATATGCCGCTGGGAGATTTGGGTGCAGGATAAAGCTGATATATGGCTCCCCCTGCTCCCCCTCGAGGTTGCCGTGGATGGAAGGGAATTATGTAATTTGGCTTCCACCTATTGCCAGCGCCCAAGTTACTCACTGAGCGCCGCTATAGCTGTTATTCCTATTACGGCTTATGGTGGTGCAGCCTGTGCCCAAATCTCCTGTGCTGTTTTAACAGCGCTCGCTAAACTAACGAAAATTAGTATAAATAAGCGTTGACCAATGATCGGTCGTCAAATGTTAATGATCTTAAAAAAGTGACCTGTAGACACACATAAATGATCCAAAAGAAAGAATTGCCAGGCAATGCTGAAGTGATGTCTGAGGTGAAATTTATTGAAACGATCGATATCTGTACAAACATGAGTGATTATAAATGATCAACTGTGGCACTTGCGCTGTACACAACAAGATCATTATATGTAATTTAAAGAATACCCGAAGTGACATGTGACATGAAGAGATAGACATGTGTATGTACAGTGCCTAGCACACAAATAACTATGCTGTGTTCCTTTTTTTCTCAGACAGGAAGTGACTACAGTGTGACCCTCACTGATAAGAAATTTCCCTTTTTATCTCTTTCCTGCTTTCAGAAGCCATTTTCTGCTAGGAAAGTTTTTTTATAGGAAAGAGATAAAAAGGGGAATTTCTTATCAGTGAGGGTCACACTGTAGTCACTTCCTGTCTGAGTCAGGACTGAGTCAGCCACTTACATACCTGATATTTAACTCTTTCAGGCAGAGAAAGAAAAAGAGGAACACAGCATAGTTATTTGTGTGCTAGGCACTGTACATACAAATGTCTATCTCATCATGTCACATGTCACTTTGGGTATCCTTTAATTAACTGTACACACTGCCCTTGATGAACGATCATTGGTCAAAAAAATCCAACAGGGTGGATCATGACCTACTCTCGATATTGGTCATTTGGTTGCCAGAGGTGACGGTCGGTCGTGCGCAGTTGCTTACCGAAAATTGGTTGAAAGCTTGTTAAACGGTCATTTTAATAGGGTTCAGATTAATACTTATGTCTATCTAATAGAGATGGCCCAAATAGTTCGCCGGTGAATGGTTCCCGGCGAACTTCCGTGGTTCGCGATTGCGGAGAACCGCAAACTTTTCCGGAAGTTCGTTTTGCCCCCATAGTGCATCATGAGGGTCAAATTTGACCCTCTACATCACAGTCAGCAGGTACATTGCAGCCAATCAGGCTACACTCCCTCCTGGACTCACTCGTGTGCCAGCATTAATTAGAGAAGGGAAAGCTGCTGCCGACTCTCATAGGGAAAGCTTAGTTAGGCTCCTGTAGGCTTCTTAGCTTGCTCCTTGCTGATTCTTATTGCTAAAAAAGCACCCCTCAACAGCTCTTTTGAGAGATAATCTTGTTCTTGTGATCTATTTTTTTTGTGTGTGTCCCACTGACACTTGTGTTGCATAGACAGCCTTGGTAATTTCTACTGTGTGTGCCACTGCCAGCCAGGCCGAGCACATTCAGTGACTACCTGTGTGTGTGACAGGTGCAGATTGTAATACCCATCACTGCATATACCTACCTGTTGTTCACTGTGCACACACCTACCTACGTGAGCACACGCAGTGTCACTGTGCCTGTCCGGTACCTGTCTGTGTGTGACAGGTGCACATTGTTATACCCATCACTGCATATACCTACCTGTTGTTCACTTCAGTCAGTGCACCCACCTACCTACGTGAGTGCACGCAGTGTCACTGTGCCTGTCCGGTACCTGTCTGTGTGTGACAGGTGCAGAATGTAATACCCATCACTGCATATACCTACCTGGCACCCCACTTAACACTTAGTCGGCCGCCACCACCAAAGTGCCATCACCCCAGGGCTCAGCGGTGTGGACATTCTTTTGTGTGTCTGCTTCAGATGAGAGCAATGCCATCTGTACTCTCTGCCACCGAAAATGGAGCCGTGGAAGTCCAAGACCCGTGTAGGGACAACTACCTTACGAAGGCACATGGTTACTAGTGTTGGGCGAACAGTGTTCGCCACTGTTCGGGTTCTGCAGAACATCACCCTGTTCGGGTGATGTTCGAGTTCGGCCGAACACCTGACGGTGCTCGGCCAAACCGTTCGGCCATATGGCCGAACTAAGAGCGCATGGCCGAACGTTCCCCGAACGTTCGGCTAGCGCTGTGATTGGCCGAACGGGTCACGTGGTTCGGACCCGAACGCGCTCTGATTGGCCGAACGGTCACGTGGTTCGGGTAAATAAATACCCGAACCACGTCATATCTCCGCCATTTGTCTGTGGGTTTAGCTTTGGGTAGGCAGGCAGGGTAGTTCGCGCTCCAGCCACGCTAGCCAGGGTCCCCCCTGTCATTGTGTCACTGCTGGGAACAGTAGTACACCGCTTGCTCAGCCACACTATATAGCATTCTGTTTACTGCCACTCTGTGTACCTCGCTCAGCCACACTATATAGCATTCTGTTTACTGCCACTCTGTGTCTGCTGGGAATAGTAGTACACCGCTTGCTCAGCCACACTATATAGCATTCTGTTTACTGCCACTCTGTGTACCTCGCTCAGCCACACTATATAGCATTCTGTTTACTGCCACTCTGTGTCTGCTGGGAATAGTGGTACACCGCTCGCTCAGCCACACTATATAGCATTCTGTTCACTGTTCTGTGTCTGCTTGGAATAGTGGTACACCGCTCGCTCAGCCACACTATATAGCATTCTGTTTACTGTTCTGTGTCTGCTGGGAATAGTGGTACACCGCTCGCTCAGCCACACTATATAGCATTCTGTTTACTGTTCTGTGTCTGCTGGGAATAGTGGTACACCGCTCGCTCAGCCACACTATATAGCATTCTGTGCACTGTTCTGTGTCTGCTGGGAATAGTGGTACACCGCTCGCTCAGCCACACTATATAGCATTCTGTTCACTGTTCTGTGTCTGCTGGGAATAGTGGTACACCGCTCGCTCAGCCACACTATATAGCATTCTGTTTACTGTTCTGTGTCTGCTGGGAATAGTGGTACACCGCTCGCTCATCCACACTATATAGCATTCTGTTCACTGTTCTGTGTCTGCTGGGAATAGTGGTACACCGCCCGCTCAGCCACACTATATAGCATTCTGTTCACTGTTCTGTGTCTGCTGGGAATAGTGGTACACCGCTCGCTCAGCCACACTATATAGCATTCTGTTCACTGTTCTGTGTCTGCTGGGAACAGTAGTACACCGCTCGCTCAGCCAGAGTATATAGCATTGTGTTTACTGCCACTCTGTGTACACCGCTCAGCCAGACTATATACCATTGTTTACTGACACTCTGTGTACACCGCTCAGCCAGACTATATACCATTGTTTACTGACACTCTGTGTACACCGCTCAGCCAGACTATATACCATTGTTTACTGCCACTCTGATTCTGCTGGGAACAGTAGTACACCGCTCGCTCAGCCAGACTATATAGCATTGTGTTTACTGCCACTCTGTGTACACCGCTCAGCCAGACTATATACCATTGTTTACTGACACTCTGTGTACACCGCTCAGCCAGACTATATACCATTGTTTACTGAAACTCTGTGTACACCGCTCAGCCAGACTATATACCATTGTTTACTGCCACTCTGATTCTGCTGGGAACAGTAGTACACCGCTCGCTCAGCCAGACTATATACCATTGTTTACTGACACTATATAGCAGACTATATAGCATTGTGTGTACACCGCTCAGCCAGACTATATACCATTGTTTACTGACACTCTGTGTACACCGCTCAGCCAGACTATATACCATTGTTTACTGCCACTCTGATTCTGCTGGGAACAGTAGTACACCGCTCGCTCAGCCAGACTATATACCATTGTTTACTGACACTCTGTGTACACCGCTCAGCCAGACTATATACCATTGTTTACTGCCACTCTGATTCTGCTGGGAACAGTAGTACACCGCTCGCTCAGCCAGACTATATACCATTGTTTACTGACACTATATAGCAGACTATATAGCATTGTGTGTACACCGCTCAGCCAGACTATATACCATTGTTTACTGACACTCTGTGTACACCGCTCAGCCAGACTATATACCATTGTTTACTGCCACTCTGATTCTGCTGGGAACAGTAGTACACCGCTCGCTCAGCCAGACTATATACCATTGTTTACTGACACTCTGTGTACACCACTCAGCCAGACTATATACCATTGTTTACTGCCACTCTGATTCTGCTGGGAACAGTAGTACACCGCTCGCTCAGCCAGACTATATACCATTGTTTACTGACACTATATAGCAGACTATATAGCATTGTGTGTACACCGCTCAGCCAGACTATATACCATTGTTTACTGACACTCTGTGTACACCGCTCAGCCAGACTATATACCATTGTTTACTGCCACTCTGATTCTGCTGGGAACAGTAGTACACCGCTCGCTCAGCCAGACTATATACCATTGTTTACTGACACTCTGTGTACACCGCTCAGCCAGACTATATACCATTGTTTACTGCCACTCTGATTCTGCTGGGAACAGTAGTACACCGCTCGCTCAGCCAGACTATATAGCATTGTGTTTACTGCCACTCTGTGTACACCGCTCAGCCACACTATATAGCATTGCGTACTCTGCCAGTCAGTGTGTATATTGCTGGGATCAGTAATACTCCACTCACCGTCAACCACTATATGAGCTCAACATGAGTTCCCCAGAGACCTCCGCTGTGAGCAGCACTCCCAACAACAGCAACAGCCAACGCCCCACGCAAGCTATAACATCCACCCCAGCAGCCAGTGGTCAGCAGCAGCCCTCCCCGGAGGAGAACGTTGTGTCCATCAGTCCGTCGCCAGAGCGATTAATGAGGGCTGCCATTGAGGAGATGATGGGGCCTGATGTGGAGGAGGAGGTCTGGCTCAGGCCAGCATCCCAAGTTAATGTTGAGGACGATGAGGGGTCTGTGTCTGGGGATGTTGGGGTGGCAGAGGTGGTGGGTGGGTCAGACTCAGGAGAAGAGTTGTATGATGAGGATGATGATCGGGACCATCTGTATGTGCCTCAGAGTCCGACCCCGGAAAACATGTTGTATCGTGTGTTTAGGTACTAAAATCTGCGTTCCCTCCCAGTAGTGTTGGGCGAACAGTGTTTGCCACTGTTCGGGTTCTGCAGAACATCACCCTGTTCGGGGTGACTATATAGCAGACTATATAGCATTGTGTTTAATGCCACTCTGTGTACACGGCTCAGCCACACTATATAGCATTGTGTTTACTTCCACTCTGTGTCTGCTGGGAACAGTAGTACACCGCTCACCCGCCACTGTATAGCATTGTGCTCTGTGTCACTGCTGACAATAGTGGTACACCGCTCACCCACCACTGTATAGCATTTCTGTACTGCCACTGTACTGCTGCCAGTCAGCGTGTACTTTAAGGATAAGTGAAATGAGGAAGAAATCCGGTGAAAGAGGGAGGGGCAAGGGAAGAGGTGTTTCCCCTGACGGTTCACGTACAGGCCACAGGGGAGCACCCAAGAAAACCCACTCAATACTGCCCATGTTGTCCAGGACAACAACCCTCACAGATCCAAAAGAACAGGACCAGATAATTACTTGGATGACCTCTCAAGCGTCCAGCAGTGGGTTAAGCAGCACCAGCACATCACGCACGAGGTCCGAGTCCTCAGCCAGTTAAAGTCTGGGCTTTCTTTGAAGACTGCACTGAGGATGTTACCATGGCGATTTGCAAGGTGTGCAAGACCCGCCTGAGCAGGGGGAAAAGTATTAACAACCTCTCCACCACCAGCATGAGCCGCCACATTCTATCCAAACATCCCACTCTGTGGGCAAACGCGGCAGGACAGGGTACCACCAGCAACACTGCCTCCCTTGGGTTCACCAGACTCACCACCAGACCCGCCTCAGCAGCAGCAGTAGCCCAGCCATTGCGTGGTTCACAACATTCACAAACATCAGACGATGCTGACACTGTCACTTTCCGGACTAGTGCTCTTGAGGTCTCCCAGTGTTCATCAAACACAACAACCAACAGCCCTTCGGTGTGCAGCGCTACGGTTGAGTTGTCTGTCTCTGAGATGTTTGAGCACAAGAGGAAATTGCCAGCAAATGACCCCCGGGCCGTGGCAGTAACAGCCAGCCAGCATAGCCAAGCTTCTGGCCTGCGAAATGCTGCCATATCGAGTGGTGGAGACAAACAGCTTCAAGGGCATGATGTCAGTGGCCATCCCACGTTACGTTGTTCCCAGCCGCTACCACTTTGCGCGCTCTGCAGTGCCTGAGTTGCATGAGCACGTGGTCAGCTAAATAACCCGAAGCTTGAAGAATGCCGTTGCCTGCAAGGTTCACCTCACCACTGACACCTGGACGAGTGCGTTCGGCCAGGGTCGATACATCTCCCTTACCGCGCACTGGGTGAACCTTGTGGAGCCTGGCAGCGATTCCTCACCTGCTACGGCGCGGGTGTTGCCCACGCCGCAAACAGCTGAATAACAACAGCAGCACCTACCTCTCTGACTCCTTCTCCTCCAACGCATCTCAAAGCTGTACCTCATCCGGAAATGCTAACCCAGCACCAGCAGCAGTAGGATCGTGGAAGCAGTGCAGCACAGCTGTTGGCATGCGTCAGCAAGCGTTGCTGAAGCTGATCTGCCTTGGGGATAAGCAGCACACAGGGGAGGAAATTTGGAGGGGAATAAAGGAACAGACGGATTTGTGGCTGGCACCGCTGGACCTGAAACCGGGCATGAAGCTAGACACCTGGCACGAACTGGCAATGTACGCAATAGAGGTGCTGGCTTGCCCGGCAGCCAGCGTTATGTCGGAACGCTGTTTCAGTGCTGCCGGAGGCATCATCACAGATCGGCGTATCCGCCTCTCCACAGAAAATGCAGACCGTCTGACTCAAATTAAAATGAATCAATCCTGGATTGGAAACGACTACGCAACACTCCTGGACCCCAACCAAGTAACATGACCGATGAACATCTGGGATGGTTTAGCGTTTCCGGTCCCTGTTTATTGAACCTCTCATCTGTATTACATTTATGACTGCATGGCGGCAAAAAGCATTGCTGCTATATCCGCACGCTTTTTGTCCTCATGCAAGGCCTGGGTTGTTGTGTCTCACAAAGCGTGGCCTTCTCCTCCTGCGCCTCCTCCTGTTCCATCACGTGTGCTGCTGCTGCTGCTGCTGCTGCTGCTGCTGCTGGGTTACCGTTGCCGGTCCCTGTTTATGGAACCTCTTATCTTTATTACATTTATGACTACATGGCGGTACAAAGCATGCTATCCGCACGCTTTTTGTCCTCATGCAAGGCCTGGGTTGTTGTGTCTCACAAAGCGTGGCCTTCTCCTCCTGCGCCTCCTCCTGTTCCATCACGTGTGCTGCTGCTGCTGCTGCTGCTGCTGGGTTACCGTTGCCGGTCCCTGTTTATGGAACCTCTTATCTTTATTACATTTATGACTACATGGCGGTACAAAGCATGCTATCCGCACGCTTTTTGTCCTCATGCAAGGCCTGGGTTGTTGTGTCTCACAAAGCGTGGCCTTCTCCTCCTGCGCCTCCTCCTGTTCCATCACGTGTGCTGCTGCTGCTGCTGCTGCTGGGTTAGCGTTGCCGCGTGGTCCCTGTTTATTGAACCTCTTATCTTTATTACATTTATGACTACATGGCGGTACAAAGCATGCTATCCGCACGCTTTTTGTCCTCATGCAAGGCCTGGGTTGTTGTGTCTCACAAAGCGTGGCCTTCTCCTCCTGCGCCTCCTCCTGTTCCATCACGTGTGCTGCTGCTGGGTTAGCGTTGCCGCGTGGTCCCTGTTTATTGAACCACTTATCTTTATTACATTTATGACTGCATGGTGGTACAAAGCATGCTATCCGCACGCTTCTTGTCCTCATGCAAGGCCTGGGTTGTTGTGTCTCAAAGCGTGGCCTTCTCCTCCTGCGCCACCCTCCTCCTGTTCCATCACGTGTGCTGCTGCTGGGTTAGCATTACCGGTCCCTTTTCCTGGAACCTCTTATATGTATTACATTTATGACTGCATGCCGACAAAAAGCATGTTACCTGTGCAAAGAAAACAGACATTTCCCGCATTTAAAAGACAGTTTTCCCTTTGAAACTTTAAAATCGATTTTCTCAAAAACTATAAGCTCTTTTTGCTAAATTTTTTTTTCCTCTTGTACCCACTCCCAAGGTGCACATACCCTGTAAATTTGGGGTATGTAGCATGTAAGGAGGCTTTACAAACCACAAAAGTTCGGGTCCCCATTGACTTCCATTATGTTCGGAGTTCGGGTCGAACACCCGAACATCGCGGCCATGTTCGGCCTGTTCGGCCCGAACCCGAACATCTAGATGTTCACCCAACACTAATGGTTACAAAGCACAAACTGCAATGGGATGACCACCTGAGGAAAAGCAGCACACAAAAGCAAAGCCACACACCGCAGTGGATGATACCAGGCTGCAAGTTTTTCTCAAAAAGGCGATACCTAAACTGTACCATGATGTTGAAAAGCAAGTGGTGACATCTCTGGCACACAGCGTTGGGTCAAGGGTCCATCTGACCACAGATGCCTGGTCTGCAAAGCACGCTCAGGCCTGCCCGAAGACTAAGTCAGTCCCCACACACAGCATCTCTGCCTGCACGCCCTGTAACTGCCTGCCCCAAGACTAAGTCACTCCCCACACAGCATCTCTACCCACAGGCCGCTTGACTGCCTTTTCCACCACCACCAACAGGGTCCAGGACTCCAGGTGGGTTCCCGAATTTTTAAGGCTGCTGCTAGCAGCGGCCGCTATACAAATTTTTCTGGTGCGTGTACATGCCTGCCTAATTTTTCTGGCTGTTAGACCCCTTGAAACATCTTTTCCATCACTTTTGTGGCTAGCATAATTTTTTCTAGTTTTCAAAGTTCGCCTCCCCATTGAAGTCTATTGCGGTTCGCGAACCCAGTTCGGGAACCTAAAATGGGAGGTTCAGGCCATCTCTAGTTCTTATACACTACGCCTGCAGATTGATGTATCCTGTTGAGGAGAACACTAATCTAGTCCATTGCAGCAAAAGCACCATCAGTGATATTTTGCCTTATATATTTTTTCTGGAGCATGCCATGCAACATGTCCTTGACCAGGCCATGTATAAGATGGAGCATGCAGAGAAAGAAGACTTAGCATTAGGGCCAGATTTACCAAAAGGCACTGTAGGCAAGTGCCTAAAGGCACCTGATGATAGAAAGGCTGCTCAATCTCCTCCCCTAGTGCCTCCCTTTCTTCTTTCCTATTCAGAGCCCTGAGCATAGTGTAAATGAAAGGTTACTCATCCACCTCTCGGCATTCCACTGATGAGATCTCCCTTCAGTTGGGGGCACCACTGGCTACTTAATTCTGAGGGGTACTTTTGGCTACCTAATACAAAGGGGCACCTGTACTGGGCAAGGGAAGCTGGGGAGAAGTGACAACTGGGCCAGCCAGCACACTTGCATTTCAGTTTGGTGGGGGGTTTGTAGGTTCATAGAGGGCGAATTATAGGGTGCCAGGACATCTGTGCCTATAGGCTCCAGTGATGTAAATCCAGGCCTGCTTTACACTGTCACCAATTGGAGAGGGCCCAATGTCATCGGCTGTACATGGGCAGAGGAAGGAGTCTGAAGATGGGTCAGAGGGGGAAGATGATAGCTGTAGGGGTGAGGGAGATCAAGAGGAGCAGGCTTCGCAGGTGGCTTCTTACCTTTTGGGGGACCCTGGTCTTGTTTGTGGCTGGGGAAACAAACCGTAGCGAAGGATGTTGCCCTGGATGAGGAATAGGAGCTGGAGTCATCTGCCTCAAACATCATTAGAATGGGGCAGTTCATGCAGACATGTCTGAGGAAGGACCTCTGTATCAAAACCATGAAGGATACAGACATGTACTGGGTTGCAACTTTATTAGAGCACTAGTGACCTTAGCCCGTTTAAAAATGGGCTAGGTCTGTCACCAAATCGCTGCGTGTGCACCCACCATGCACCCTCGCTTGTGCACATGCAAATCCCGCACGCCCACCGCACACGCCCACCCCTTCTGGCCCCGTCCTCCCTCAGCTCTTTACAGTGTCTCTGTCCATCCCTGCACATGCGCAGCAACGCAAAACACGGGACACACACACACAGGAAGTGCAGGGACACAGAGACACTTGACTATTATTATATAGGATAGTTATAAACAGAAAATAGTGAAGATGCACACAGACTCAAAAAGGGGGGGGGGGGGAATGCAGCACTTCCACACCAAGCTGAGACAGAAGCTGTATTCCGCTTTTCAGGCTAGTAGCATAGGGAGTGCCCTTTCCAGGCAAAGTGGGCCAGTAACACTCCTCTGCCTGCAAGGATGGTGATGTAGCAATCATGTCCGATATGAGGTCCTTCTTCTGTAAAATGCCTCCACAGGATATTTTTGGATCCACCCTCAGGGAACGCCTTGACTAACAGGTATCTGACTACCATGAGTTAACAATCACTGTGGACAATCTGCGGAGTGAGGAACCTCTGGACTTTAGGGTGTGAGGGCTTAATCTGTGGCCAGAGCTGTCACAATTTGCCATAGCAAAAGGCAGTGTCAATTACTTGACATTTATAAAAATGAATAAGCTGTGGATACCAAGGGGATACAGCACACACATATAATATGATCCTAAATTAGTTTGACGTCTATGCATTATTATCCTGGCATATCCAGTTACTCCAGGCTCCAAGTCCACCCTGGCCACAGGCAGAGCTATCCTGCATCGTCTGACACCCAGTATGCCACTTGGTCCTACTTCAATTGCCCCCCCCTCTCAAAAAAAAAATGTATTATTATCACTATGGCGCATTCCACTTACTTCTGGCCTTTGTCTTATACAGAGTCTGGATTTCAAATATTTATTTGGCAATTAATAGCCCAGTTTTTTCTGGCCTCTGTCTCCTACAGAGGCTGAAATTAAAATCATTATTTGGCAGGTATTTGCCCAATTTTTCTGGCCTCGCCTAGCGTGGCTGCTTTTTAAATGTTTCAGGCAGGTAATTGCTCAATTTTTTAGGCCATACCTAGTGTGGCTGTTATTTCTAATTCTAAGAGGTAAGATTCACTAAGTATTGAGGTGGTGCCTCATCCCGTGGCTATAGCATATGTGATCTTCCGCAGAAGAAAGCCATTAGTTCCCACCCAGAATGCAGAAGAGGTGGTTGATTGACTCACTCAGCATTCCACCTCTGCATGCTACAGTAACAGAAAAATGTTTCCACCATCGCATGTCAATAGTAGAGATGGCTCGAACCTCCAATTTTAGGTTCGCAAACCTCGAACGAGAACTTCAAAAAAAGTTCACGTTCACGCGAACTTCGTGAACCGCCATAGACTTCAATGGGCAGGCGAACTTTCAAAACTTCAAACATTAATTCTGGCCAGAAAAGTGATGGAAAAGATGTTTCAAGGGGTCTAACACCTGGAGGGGGCATGACGGTGTAGGATACAATCCAAAAGTCCCGGGAAAAAGTCCAGATTTTACGCACAGCAGGGTTTAAGGGCAGAAATCACATTTTATTGCTAAATTGGAGGCCTAAAGTGCTTTAAAACATCTTGCATGTGTACACATCAATCAGGTAGTATAATTAGAGTACTGCCTTACACTGACAGACTAAACTCACTGTGTAACACACCGCAAACAGCTGTTTGTGTAGTGACAGCTGTGCTGGACTGGTGTGCACCATGGCGAGAGTGCAGGCGATGGCGATTTTCAAGCCCATATGGTCGGGCTGAGGTAGCTGAATGACAGAACAACAGTGACTGAGTGTCCAGTTGATCAAATTTGATCAGTCCACAATGAAGCAATGACCTTATTATCTATCTTCTTGGGTCAGGTGTGCCCCCCAACCCCAACACACTCATTTAACCGGTCAGTGCTTCATTGTGATACGCAAGCCTCTTCACCATGGCAAGGTAACAATCACGAAGGGGAATTGACACATGTACATGCCTTTTGTTTTGTTGTTGCAGCCACAGTGCAGCCAGAAAAATTCAGGAATCCACCTGGAGTCCTGGACGCTGTTGGTGGTAGCGGAGAAGGCAATCAAGCGGCCTGCAGGCAGACATGCTGTGTGGGGACCGACTTAGTCTTGGGGCAGGCAGTCACACTGCGTGCAGGCAGAGATGCTGTGTGTGGGGACTGACTTAGTCTTTGGGCAGGCCTGAACATGCTTTGCAGACCAGGCATCAGTGGTCAGATGGACCCTTGTGCCAGAGATGACACCACTTGCCTTTTAACATCATGGTACAGTTTGGGTATCGCCTCTTTTGAGAAATAATTGCGTGATGGTATCTTACACTGCGGTGTGTGGCTTTGCTTTTGTGTGCTGCTTTTCCTCAGGTGGTTGTCCCATTGCAGTTTGTGCTTTGTAATCATGTCCCTTCGTAAGGTAGTTGTCCCTACGCGGGTCTTGGTCTTTCCACTGCTCAATTTTTGGTGGCAGAGAGTACAGATGGCATTGCTCTCATCTGAGGCAGACACACAAAAAAAATTGCACATCGCTGAGCCCTGTTAAGTGGGGTGCCAGAATCAGAGCAGGAGGAGGAGGATATGTCACGCTTCCGTGCAGAAGCTGAGGAATATGAGGTGTTCTGTGTTAAATAGTCAACTACGTCCTGACAACATTGGGGGTTGATGGCACGTGCCTTCTTCTGAACACTATACTATGGTCGACGAGGGCCGTACGAAATCACGGCAGCGCAACCTCGTACAGACCTTCCGGGTGACCTACCTCTGGCTCTGTCTCTTGTTTTGTCCATATTAGGGGGGATGAAGTCAAAAGTATGCACTGACTTGACTAATACGATATGCGGTTATACAGATGCAATGAAAAGGTGACTGCTGGTACAACAATGTGCGGTTACACAGGTCCAGTGAAAAGGTTACAGTGAGTCAGTGACTGATGGTACAACAATGTGCGGTTACACAGGTGCAGTGAAAAGGTGACTGCTGCTACAACAATGTGCGGTTACACAGGTGCATTGAAAAGGTGACTGTTGGTACAACAATGTGCGGTTACACAGGTGCAGTGAAAAGGTTGTAGTGACTGCTGGTACAACAATGTGCAGTTACACAGGTGCAGTGAACAGGTTGCAGTGACTGTTGGTACAACAATGTGCAGTTACACAGGTGCAGTGAAAAGGTGACTGCTGGTGCAACAATGTGCAGTTACACAGGTGCAGTGAAAAGGTGACTGCTAGTACAACACTGTGCAGTTACACAGTTGCAGTGAAAAGGTTGCAGTGACTGCTGGTACAACAATGTGCGGTTACACAGGTGCAGTGAACAGGTATGCAGTGACTGGTATAGAAAACTGCGTGCTGTTACACAGGTGCAGTGAACATGAACAGGTATGCACGGTCAGACTGGTATTACAAATGTGCAGCTGTCACACACAGGTGCAGTGAACAGTTATACTTTGACTAGTTTTATATAACACTGCTTGCTGTCACGCCGGTGCAGTGAACATGAACAGGTATGCACAGTCGGACTGGTATTACAAATGTGCAGCTGTCTCACACAGGTGCAGAGAAAATCTAGGCACTGAATGTGCTGGGCCTGGCAGTGGCACAGTATAGGAATAAGCAAGGGCCAGCTGTGACTGACAGGGATGAATATGCAGGTGTCAGTGACACACACACAAAAAAAAAACAGATCACAAGAGCATCATTAGCTCTCAAAAGAGCTGTTGTGGGTGTTTTGTAGCAATAAGTATCAGCAAGAAGCAAGCTAACAAGCCTAACAGCCTAACTAACAAATAAGCCCCCTTTTTATACCTTGCTACCTCACCACTCTCTATTTTATTTGCGGCAAGTCACAGCGGTTATATCTGCTAGCCGCACAATACTACTCAGTACGCTACTGACATTGCATAGACGCCGCTCACTCTCGTTTGGTCCTGCAAGGTGAGCGAGCACCAGGATCTAATGTTTGGCCTGCCTACTGTCTCCCTGGAAGTGTCCAAACTGAGAACGTGACTCCCTGGTGGCCCTCCGGATTCTCCGCCTCGAGATGGATCGTGAGCCTGGTCCCTGGCCCCTAGAGGGACAAACGCTATCAGAGGCTGTGTCCTATGAGCAGCCATTTCTGAACAGGTGAGACCTGTCTTTGGCAGGGTGGATGCTCCTATTTATTTGTCACTCAGAGCGCTCTCTCTTTTGCATGTTTTTACTAACAGCCTAACTAAGCTTTCCCTAATCTCTGCAGCAACTCTCTCCCTTCTCTCACTAACTCTGCAGCAACACCGAGTGAGATAATGGCCGACGCAGCTGCCTTATATAAGGGGGGGGGGCTCCAGGAGGCAGTGTAGCCTGATTGGCTACCATGTGTCTGCTGACTGTGATGTGTAAGGTCAAAGTTTAGCCCAATGATGTAGTATAGGGGGTGGGTCGAACTCGCATAAAGTTCACGTTTGATCGGGAACACGATCTACTGATGTTTGCACAAATAAGTTCGCATGCGAATCATTCAGGCCATCTCTAGCCAATAGTAATATATATTTTTGTTGTCAAATAGGTTTTGTAAAATGTAATAACTTTGCCTGTCACACCAGGCCTCATGCCCGCCTTGGTCACCTGCACCCCACCTTATCCTCTTGTTGAATGCTCCACGCCGATTGGTGTGAGCAGTGCGGCAGCCCCAGGACTGCTCCACGCCAATTGTGTGAACGGCTGAGAATGGGCTTTGCAGGAGAGTGCGCACTCTGATGCACACGCATCTCCACTCTGATGACGGAGCTCCGCCCCACCTTCAGTCTTTCAGCGGCGACCGTCTAATAACTTAGTACAGTGCTGCAATCTAGCACTGTACTGTGAAACGGAGGTCCCCCTGGGATGCAAAATTGTGATCTGCTGTCATAGGCTGAAGCCTACGACAGCCGATCACGCTGATTGGCTGGCAGGAGGAGGGAGGGAGGGGGGGGGGGGGGGTTAAAAAAATAAAGAAAAAAATGGTAAAATGTATTTAAAAAAGAAATAAATATTTATAAAAAAATAAACACTGGGGCAGCAATCAGACCCCACCAGCAGAGAGCTCTGTTGGTGGGGAGAAAAGGGAGGGGGGAAATCACTTGTGTGCTGAGTTGTGCGGCCCTGCAAAGAAGCCTTAAATTCAAGAGTAAAAGGAATTACTCATACACATAGGAAAGAAGACATACAAAAGTATTTCCCTTTCCTCCACTTACACAGCAGGTGTCACCCCAGTACTAAAAGGGATTAACTTTATTAACTTTTAATTAAAATGTACCCTGACTGTATTTTTACATTTTTGCCACTAGATGGCGATACACACACTATCCTGGGTTTCAATTTTTTTTACTTCGTTTTACTTTTACTATTAGGAATGGACATGGCCCCTGATTGGGGTCATGTCCATTCATTCGAGGCACTCAAAGGGAACACTAGTTACCCTTCATCAATTTTTTTTAACTTTGTTTTACTTTCACTATTAGGAATGGACATGGCCCCTGATTGGGATCATGTCCATTCATTCGAGGCACCTGACAGGAACACTAGTTCCCTTCATCAATCGCCACCAAGTAAATGTCATCAAGAAGAAACAGCGGGATTGCGTGCAGTGGCGCACACCTGCAACGGCAACACTGGACACGTGTTCGCGGCCAGTTAGACTTCAACAGACTCTATCTGGACAACTATAGTCATCCAAATAGAAGAATGTGGGTATTGGGTAAGTTTGCCCACCAAATCAGGCAAAGTGAAGATCACAAATGCTAGGTTTAAAATTTCCAAACTGGAATCTTTTAAATTTGTAATGAATTTGATTTTATCCCGAGCATGAGCAACAGCACTGTTTCAGTGGCTGATAAGTAAACCTAATAGGATGGCCACAATGTGGTTGTTCCTTTCTTTTTGAGATGTCCAAACCTGGTGAAATCCAATTTCAAATTCAATTTGGGCTTTTTGGGCCTTTTTCTGAGTTTGTTTGATCATTGTGCTTTACTGGCTAAATAATTAGAGGTATATGGTGGTTACTCTTCAACTTACTAAACTTGTTATGTAAGGCCAATTGTGAGAACATTTCTTAAATTTGATCATAAGTCTAGGTGGGAAAACACATTTGTAAACCTGGAGCTTGGTCATGGTTGGATTGCAGTAGTTTTGGTATATTACTCTTCCTCATGCTTAAATGTACAGTAGTAGGACCCCCCTGTGAGTCAATTGGTGAAACTTTTATAAATTAAAGGACACATTTATGTACACCTATGGGAAAAAAGTGAGCTCCTCAGTACTGTTAATCCTTTGTCCCCCATGTAAGCTGGTATTCCCCAGGGAATTCAGAGTCTGTGAGCATGCATATAGGTATTGATGTAATCAATTCATAATATGTTTTAACTGTGTTAATATGTTTATTTCCTTTGAACCCTTTATGGGAACGGGTAAGGGGTACTAGAATACCTCTATACTCATTTTATCTGAAGTATAGTGAAGAAAGACATCTGGGAACCTCTTTGATTTTACATGGGGCTTTCACAAGCCAACATAAGTTAGCCCAAGGGCCTACCTAGTGATAAGAGGACAACAGGAAGTATATTAATATGCAGCTGCACTAGTTATCCTGGTATGTGATCAACTATTCCTTCCCCGGCCATGTTCCCTCTGGTCCTTGAAGGTTCATGCATCTTAACTTTAGTGCCAAAGCCAACTTGAGATTAGCTAGCAATAAGTTAAAATGCTGACATCTGGTTAATATCCTTACTTCTGAGCAAAAGGTGCTTTGCTTCAAGAGACATGAAGAGCAGCATTAAGAATCATATTTGACAGCTCTGTTCCCCCCATAATGCAAAACATCATATGATGCAACTAGGCCAGTAGGGATAACAGATGAAATGCCCGCATTCATGAATCTGTGGCATCTACCGGTATCTTTACCTGGCTGGGAAGTACCACTCTCCAACTAAAAGTCAATTCATCTGTCCCTAGTAACACTTCAATAGTTTCCTAGCAACCTCTCTGTGAAGCTTCATATGGTCGGTATTTGCAAACACTCTAAAAAAAAGAAAAAAAAAAAAAAGGTCTTGCTTTGGAGGAATAAAAAGCTTATGTTAAATCTGTTAAATCTTTTCACAAATCAGAGAGGTGCAGAACTGAATGTGGACAAGTGTATTTGCCAACATGCCATATGGGAGCCATGGTTGGGGATTTTTTTTCTTTTTTTTTAGAATAATTAAATGTTGATGGCAGAGTTCAAATGGATCATTAAAATTCAAAAGTGTAAGAAACAGATTTTTTCTTATGTTGCTGAACGCTCCAGAGGGCTGAATAGCTAGCAGAAGTGAGCCAGGCTGCAGCAGCGATCAGCGTGTGCTGTGATGGTGCTAATTTGATCATAATATAGTCATCTCTGAAGATTACAGCTATTCAATTAAATATTCTAATTAACCTGAAGTATTAGGCAAATGATACTAATTACAAATATTCTCCTGAGATTCAGAGCAATGAAAATCCCACTTGCAACTGATACTTCGAGCCAATGTTTCGTAACACAATGTCCTATATCATAGGCTTTTAGAATATTAAAATGCAGTTAATTTGCCTAAACCTCGTTTGTTTAATGGCATTAGCATTTTGTTTGAAATTGTAATAAACGTACATCCCGCTTTCAAGTAAAATTTAAAATGAGTGCACTCTTGGGGTAACTTAAGATTCCTGTTTACAGACCTAGCACTTTATTCAGTAAGCGGAACAGTTTGAGCTTAAACTTGAGTCATTAAACATATTGAAATTGTTTAAAAATGCTAATAATTTGTCTTTTCAAATAAGAAGGGGGTATTTCTGCTGAAAATTTCATTACGTTACACATTTTATCAGTTTCCTACCGTGAGTGCCCTGACGCCTGAACTTTCCTTATAGTTTTGTCAGAATGGGAATTTCAGAAGCTTTTTTTTTCACAGCAAGTCATGTGAACTCTGCACAGAAGCTCTCAGGAGAGCCTTTGACTCCCTTTCTATATCAAGCTTGAACCTGCTCCAGGGTAGCACCCTTTCTATTACTGCCTCTTTATTCCTACACAGCAAGTACACTAAAATGGTTGATGTTATCAGCTCACTCAGCTTGCAGTCTCCAATCTAGGGAAAGAGGAAGGAAAAAAAACACCTTTGATCTACCCAACCAGCAGTAGATGTAAAGAAGCTCTGTATGCAATGTAAAATGTATGGAGTATGTTTCCTTGCATAGCTATGGAGCACGTATTACAAAATGCCACTACTAAGAAAATTATAAAGGCATTTTTACTTATTATAATAAGTATTAATAACTCAAATAAAAAATGTGAATTTTCACAAATCAAATGAATAAAAAGAGAAATTCTATAGCATTATACACCTTTAATTGTTCAAAAATTTCTAAAAGTAAACATGGATTTTATTTATGAAATACACCTTGGAATACATTTTTAAACACTGCAGTATTAGCATTCTCTTATTTGTCTTTATGCTGCGCTCTACATATAATTTAGAAAATGTGTTATTAGTCCCAGTACTATAGAATCCAATGCATTGTAAGATGATTAGGCCAGAGAAAATGTATTATCATCATTATTAATATTGTTAATCTATATAGTGACAGATATGTACTGGAAAAAATTACAGCGATCTTTCTGTTCCTGCTCTCAAAGAAGTATAGCGTCTCATGGTACTGTTTCAGCTATAAATTCACCCAAGTATACAGGCAATAAGGCTGATTGGGGGGGGGGGGGGGGTAGCTAAAAAGGAATTTATAGTCTATATGAAAAATACTGCTTATGGAATAATATACTATAAAATTATTATTATTATTATTGATATTATTAATATTATTATTATTATTATTATTATTTTGATCTCGTACCTATACTGAATAAAAAGATACAAATACAAAAAGAGTATTATACTTCACGTGGTTATTAATGGCACTGCAAGAGGTAACTGTCATAGGAATGCATTTCTAAAGAATTCCATGAATAGCTTTTGAGCAGCATTGTCTTCTTACAGAAAGTTTGAAAGGATTGTACTATCCAACATTTATTTTAGGTGAGAGAATGATTCAAAATACATTAGAGGTTGTAAAATGATACAATCTTTAAGCATGGTTTATGTATGTACAGTGATCAATTGGTGCTATCATGCAGGGAATGAATACGCTGTAGTGATTTACCTCAGTACTTAGTACTGAAAAAGAATACAGAGTTCTAATGAAATTCTCATGTCCCGCATTGATCCTTTTGCTCCATAAGACGAGATAATAGATCAATGTGTATAAAAGGACAATTGGAAAAGAAAACACGTTGATGCTGAAGTAGATTTCAAGAGCAACATTGTACAAAAATCACATATGGTTAATATATATATATATATATATATATATATGTATATATATATATATATATATATATATATATATGTATATATGTATATATATATACACACATATACATGCACACACACAGTACACACACGCCACATTATCAGACCACCACATTATTACTACAATCTGGCCACATGTAAAGATATAGAGATATAGGTAGAAAAAAGTTACATGAATACATATTAGGGACCTTTTTTTTTTCTTTGCAACACTGTTTTTATTGGGTGTTTACGTCTATTTTTATTTCTATGAGAATAAGGTTTTCATTTATTGCAAAGTTGATCAGTTAGCATGTTCCAGATAGTGTAATATACAGAATATACTTGCATTTCCATAAAAATCCACTGTATTCCCCTTTTTTTAAAATAAATGTATAGTGCTATTGTTATAACGGTTTGCAACTCACACAAAAACATGCCAAAAGGAAAAAAATAATAATTCATTAAAGGAAAGATCCATTAGAGGATTCATTATACATGTAATCACTGTATATCTAATCACCAGTCTGATGTAAATGTTTATTAACTTCCAAAGCTCACATTAGGGATATTATAAATCATAGAATGCACGCATGTACTTATCAGGATTCTAAACGTGTTTGATATACCATATATTTAGTTTTTTTTGTAAAAAGATCCTATGGAAATGCCCTTCATAACTCACCTGATACACTTGGTTCTTGTTTCTCCAAACTCTCTAGTAGTTGATACAAGTTACTTAGGCTAAAATGTGAGTAAGTCTTTTTGGCTAATATGACATACCATGTATTTCTGTGTAGGTTATTTTCAATCATATAATAAGCAGATTCAAAATATTATTAAGTACATCCCAAAAGGTTATTATTATTAAATTTATATATCGCCATTATCTTCAGAGATGCTGTAAAAGTAAGACACAAATATGGGTATAGGTAGCACTGTACAAGATGCTAATGTGACAATAACTAATGCAATGCAGATAGCTGTTTACTAAAACAAACACTGAGTAAAAGAGACAACGTGGGAAAGCTCTGTCTTTGGACGTTTACAGTTGAAAAGAATATACAAAAATGCTTATAATTGGTGTGAATATCCAAATTTCATTTAACCAGCTCTTTACTGACAAGTATACACATTTACTGGCAAACACATGGTACATCTGCATAATCTAAATCTAATATCCTCCAGCAAACAGTGGGACCATAAACTGCAGATTTTGACAGGTATTTTACTCCTCCTACTCCCATCTGACAGCTTTAGGATACGTTTAATTTCAAAGACAGTCAAGAAGATGTTCTTACCTCCAGCCCTCCTCCATTGCACAGCCCTCCTTCCCAGTGCCTGGGACTTAGCTTGGCTGAAGCATCATCACTTGGGGTTATGGGTCACATACCAATAACTAAGGCCTTGATCACACTATACACTTTGCGTTACACATTTTGGCAATGCTTTCCATGTGCGATCAGGAATAGGGATGTTCACCGCATTCCACGGAATTCCGTTTTCCGCGATTCCGGTTGGAAATTGGCGATTCTGTTCCGTCGCATTGGAACGGAATTGCTATAGCGTTCCAACGGAATTCCGGAATTGCTATGCGTAATTCCGTCGGAATGCAGATTTTTTTAAGCCAATCACAAGGAAGACCCTAGAAGAAGCTTAAAGTGAAAACAACAAGATTTCTGCATGAAAATCGTAATTTCAGCACCAATTAGACGCTTAACAAAAACCAACCAACTGGATTTCTGCATGAAAATCTGAATTATTTCAGCACCAATTGTAATTGTAATGACCACCGTGGAACCACTTTTAGGTCCCATGGCCTACGTGACAACTCCTGCTGCTCCAAACCAAAATTATAATGACCGCCGTGGAACCACCTCTAGGTCCCATAGCCTACGCGACAACTCCAGTTGCTCCAAACCAAAATTGTAATCGCCGCCGTGGAACCACCTCTAGGTCCCATGGCTTACGCGACACAGAGATACAATTCTGCCAACCACCCTTGGCATGGTCACAACCACTTACAGCTCACTATCAGATCCACTGGTAAGCACCCTTGGCTAGGGCTCCCTCAACCAGCATGTGGCTCGAGGCAGCCCCAGTTAAGTATTAATGCTTTAGTATTAGTGATGAGCACAAATAGACGTAATTTCACATCGAACATTTGCAATTACGATGCAAAATCGTAGTGTAAAATTTGGGGGAAAATCATAATTTATCTCGTCTGTAATTAGCATCATTAATAATTGTGTGTTATTTTCAAGTAATTTTGTGCCGAATATAGGGGTGAATAGCAAAGCTATATAAGCTAAAAGCCATATAAGCTATATAAGCTAAAAACATTTTTTTATTTCAGAATATTTAGTTGCACCACTCTGACACATACAAAGATAAATAAACACTCCTTCAAGCCTATGAGCATTTCAATGCATGCTTTTTACCCTTCTCTTTTCATAACTAGGGTTATACAGGTGGCAGCCATTAGCAATTCCTCCTTTGCCGGACACCTCCTACTCCACCAGTTTGCCGGATTCTGTCCTGGCAATATGAAAGGAAGGAAGGGGTTCCTCCAATAAATGTAAAATATTTTATATTTGTCATCATGCAGCTGAAAAAAGGCTGCTATTTATTACTATAATTTAGAAAATAGATTTTATTTCTGAAATCTTGTATTTTTACTTTGGGTCCACTTTAAAATGCTCCATAATACTAAGCTTTCATTTGAGATACAAAAACAAAACAAAACTTCAGATAACCAATTAGGTCAACCTAAAATTAGATGATAATCATACATGAACCCTTACCTGCTCCGTACACTAACTGAACTTTCAAAAAGACCTCCCCCCCACGCCTAATCTGACCTGAGAGATAGTCAGTAAGATGCTAATTATTCTGGCCTGGGTGCAAATGGAATGTAAATTTCTATGCATCTTGGAATTGGGACATGCAAATGCATCTTTTGTTGATTTCGATTACAACCTGCATACAATTTGCATTATAAAAGCAAGAAAGCTAAAATTATTAGCATATCAGAGAACATCGCTATTCCCGAACACTGAGTATAAAACTACAGTGTTATAGGTTTATATGGCTTGATAATGTGTTGAGAAAAAACATTTTCCAAATGTTTAAATCTATGCTTACCCAAGGTGGGAAATAAAATAATAAATAATAAGAATGATGCTAACATTTGTACAGTGGTTTTCTACTGTTGCTTCTGTTCTCAAAGCACTTGAGAGCTGCAGCCACTAAGGGCACACTCAGCATGCCACTCTCCGCAGGGTTAGGGATTCTTGCCCAAAGACTCCTTACTGAATAGGTGGCAGGGCTGTGCAGAGGCCGAGGTGAGAGAGGCTCCAGCCTCAGGGCCAAGTGTAGGTGGGGGTGCACAATTCACTCAGCTATCATTCCCCTATTGTGTTTGAAGCAGAGAGAAATAGGAAAGGGGGATACATGGCAGTGACTGCAAGCCAGATAACTAGAGATTAAGGTGTTGGGGGTGGGCATCCCTAGGGCACCTCTTAGTCTAATAGCAATCAGTGTGTGATAGTTGGGGTGGGATGGATGGAGGGGAGCACTTTGGTGTCTCAGCCTTGGGTGCTGGAGGACCTTGTCCCAGCTCTGATACGTGCTGACTTGGCCAATCACATTATGTAGCTGCTAACAGCAACTACTGTCTTTGACAAACTAAATTTTTCTTGCTTCTTGGTTAAAAAAAAATCCTAAGCCTATGTGGTACACACATCTAGAGTTGAGCCGAAATTTTCGTAATTTCGCATTACTAAAATTACGCATGCGAAATTTGCGATTACGATGCGAAATTACGGTAGCGTAATTGCCATTAAAATCGTAATTGAAAATACCGTAAGCGTAATTTTCAACGCGTAATTTCGCGTTTCGTTCATGCCGTAATTTCGCATTAAACGCTACCGTAATTTCGCGTTAAACCGTAACGCTCCGTATAATATAAAAAAGCCGCCGACTTTAAGGGTTAATAGCAAAGCCCCCTTAAATGCTAAGAGCCTCAAATTTGGAGAATATATTAAGGAGATCAGGAGGAATAAGAGGACAAATTTTTTTTTCAAAAAGACCTTATAGTTTTTGAGAAAATCGATGTTAAAGTTTCAAAGGAAAAATGTAAACATTTAAAAACCCGCCGACTTTAACGGTTAATAGCAAAGCCTGCTTAAAGTTTAGGAACACCAAATTCCCAGGGTATATTAAGGGGATCAGTGGGGATAATAGGAAAAATTTTTTTTTCAAAAAAAACCTTATAGTTTTTGAGAAAATCGATTTTTAAGTTTCAAGGGCGAAAATGCCTTTTAAATGCGGAAAATGTCAGTTTTTTTTGCATAGGTAACAATAGTGTATTATTTTCATAGATTCCCCCAAGTGGGAAGAGTTTTACTTACTTCGTTCTGAGTGTGGGAAATATAAAAAAAAAACGACGTGGGGTCCCCCCTCCCAGAACTCTTTAACCCCTTGTCCCCCATGCAGGCTGGGATAGCCAGAATGCGGAGCACCGGCCGCGTGGGGCTCCGCACCCTGACTATACCAGCCCGCATGGTCCATGGATTGGGGGGTCTCGGAAGGGGAGGGGCAGCCAAGCTTTACCCTCCCCCTCCGAGCCCTTGTCCAATCCAAGGACAAGGGGCTCTTCTCCACCTCCGATGGGCGGTGGAGGTGGAGGCCGCGATTTCCTGGGGGGAGGTTCATGGTGGAATCTGGGAATCCCCTTTAAAAAGGGGTCCCCCAGATGCCCACCCCCCCTCCCAGGAGAAATGAGTATAGAGGTACTTGTACCCCTTACCCATTTCCTTTAAGAGTTAAAGTAAATAAACACACAGACACTTAGAAAAAGTATTTTAATTGAACAAAAAACATAACCACGAAAAAAGTCCTTTAATATTCTTAATTAACCATTAATACTTACCTGTCCCTTTAAATAAATGATCCCTCGCAATATCCTCGGAAATGTTCTATCAGTTACAATGTAACAAAGTTATTACAATGTAACAACTTTGTTACATTGTAACTACGCCGCACCCGATGTCACTCACCGCCGCCGCCGCCGCCGCGTCTGTGCTGCAGGACCCGACAGAGCTCTGAGCTATAGCTCAGAGCTCTCTAAGCATCTTTGTATTTGGGCTCCAAGGAGCCCCATTGGTCCTTAGCAGACCAATGGGGTTCCTTTAAATCAGAAGGAACCCCATTGGTCTGCTAAGGACCAATGGGGCTCCTTGGAGCCCAAATACAAAGAAGCTTAGAGAGCTCTGAGCTATAGCTCAGAGCTCTGTCGGGTCCTGCAGCACAGACGCGGCGGCGGCGGCGGCGGTGAGTGACGTCGGGTGCGGCATAGTTACAATGTAACAAAGTTGTTACATTGTAATAACTTTGTTACATTGTAACTGATAGAATATTTCCGAGGATATTGCGAGGGATCATTTATTTAAAGGGACAGGTAAGTATTAATGGTTAATTAAGAATATTAAAGGACTTTTTTCGTGGTTATGTTTTTTGTTCAATTAAAATACTTTTTCTAAGTGTCTGTGTGTTTATTTACTTTAACTCTTAAAGGAAATGGGTAAGGGGTACAAGTACCTCTATACTCATTTGTCCTGGGAGGGGGGGTGGGCATCTGGGGGACCCCTTTTTAAAGGGGACTCCCAGATTCCACCATGAACCTCCCCCCAGGAAATCGCGGCCTCCACCTCCACCGCCCATCGGAGGTGGAGAAGAGCCCCTTGTCCTTGGATTGGACAAGGGCTCGGAGGGGGAGGGGAAAGCTTGGCTGCCCCTCCCCTTCCGAGACCCCCCAATCCATGGACCATGCGGGCTGGTATAGTCAGGGTGCGGAGCCCCACGCGGCCGGTGCTCCGCATTCTGGCTATCCCAGCCTGCATGGGGGACAAGGGGTTAAAGAGTTCTGGGAGGGGGGACCCCACGTCGTTTTTTTTTTATATTTCCCACACTCAGAACGAAGTAATTAAAACTCTTCCCACTTGGGGGAATCTATGAAAATAATACACTATTGTTACCTGTGCAAAAAAACCTGACATTTTCCGCATTTAAAAGACATTTTCGCCCTTGAAACTTAAAAATCGATTTTCTCAAAAACTATAAGGTCTTTTTGAAAAAAAAAATTTTCCTATTATTCCCACTGATCCCCTTAATATACCCTGGGAATTTGGTGTTCCTAAACTTTAAGCAGGCTTTGCTATTAACCGTTAAAGTTGGCGGGTTTTTAAATGTTTACATTTTTCCTTTGAAACTTTAACATCGATTTTCTCAAAAACTATAAGGTCTTTTTGAAAAAAAAATGTTTTCCTCTTATTCCTCCTGATCTCCTTAATATATTCTCCAAATTTGAGGCTCTTAGCATTTAAGGGGGCTTTGCTATTAACCCTTAAAGTCGGCTGCTTTTTTATATTATACGGAGCGTTACGGTTTAACGCGAAATTACGGTAGCGTTTAATGCGAAATTACGGCATGATACGACTGTAATGCGAAAATTACGCGAAAATTACGCTTACGCGAAATTTCGCGAAATCCTTCTTCATTACGATTATGTACTTACGGCCATAATCGTAATTACACTAATTACGCGAAATTTCGCGAAATCGTAATTAGGTCATTACGCTCATCTCTACACACATCTAATTTTGATTGGCCAATCTCTGCCCAATTTTCCACTTCCATGCAGCATTAATTTTAAATGCTATGAACAGCTTGCGTACTACAGTGGTGTGAAAAACGATTTGCCCCCTTCCTGATTTCTTATTCTTTTGCATGTTTGTCACACTTAAATGTTTCTGCTCATCAAAAACCGTTAACTATTAGTCAAAGATAACATAATTGAACACAAAATGCAGTTTTAAATGATGGTTTTTATTTTTTAGTGAGAAAAAAAACCTTTCACACATGGCCCTGTGTGAAAAAGAAATTGCCCCCTGAACCTAATAACTGGTTGGGCCACCCTTAGCAGCAATAACTGCAATCAAGCATTTGCGATAACTTGCAATGAGTCTTTTACAGCGCTCTGGAGGAATTTTGGCCCACTCATCTTTGCAGAATTGTTGTAATTCAGCTTTATTTGAGGGTTTTCTAGCATGAACCGCCTTTTTAAGGTCATGCCACAACATCTCAATAGGATTCAGGTCAGGACTTTGACTAGGCCTCTCCAAAGTCTTCATTTTGTTTTTCTTCAGCCATTCAGAGGTGAATTTGCTGGTGTGTTTTGGGTCATTGTCCTGCTGCAGCACCCAAGATCGCTTCAGCTTGAGTTGACGAACAGATGGCCAGACATTCTCCTTCAGGATTTTTTGGCAGACAGTAGAATTCATGGTTCCATCTATCACAGCATGCCTTCCAGGTCCTGAAGCAGCAAAACAACCCCAGACCATCACACTACCACCACCATATTTTACTGTTGGTATGATGTTCTTCTGCTGAGATGCCGTGTTACTTCAACGCCAGATGTAACGGGACACGCACCTTCCAAAAAGTTCAACTTTTGTCTCGTCGGTCCACAAGGTATTTTCCCCAAAGTCTTGGCAATCATTGAGATGTTTTTTTTAGCAAAATTGAGACGAGCCTTAATGTTCTTTTTGCTTAAAAGTGATTTGCGCCTTGGATATCTTCCATGCAGGCCGTTTTTGCCCAGTCTCTTTCTTATGGTGGAGTCGTGAACACTGACCTTAATTGAGGCAAGTGAGGCCTGCAGTTCTTTAGATGTTGTCCTGGGGTCTTTTGTGGCCTCTCGGCTGAGTTTTCTCTGCACTCTTGGGGTAATTTTGGTCGGCCGGCCACTCCTGGGAAGGTTCATCACTGTTCCATGTGTTTGCCATTTGTGGATAATGGCTCTCACTGTGGTTTGCTGGAGTCCCAAAGCTTTAGAAATGGCTTTATAACCTTTACCAGACTGATAGATTTCAATTACAGTACTTTTGTTCTCATTTGTTCCTGAATTTCTTTGGATCTTGGCATGATGTCTAGCTTTTGAGGTGCTTTTGGTCTACTTCTCTGTGTCAGATAGCTCCTATTTAAGTGATTTCTTGATTGAAACAGGTGTGGCAGTAATCAGGCCTGGGGGTGACTACAGAAATTGAACTCAGGTGTAATAAACCACCTTTAAGTTATTTTTTAACAAAGGGGGGAAATCACTTTTTCACACAGGGCCATGTAGATTTGGAGTTTTTTTTTCTCACTAAATAATAAAAACCATCATTTAAAACTGCATTTTGTGTTCAATTAGGTTATCTTTGACTAATAGCTAATGGTTTTTGATGAGCAGAAACATTTAAGTGTGACAAACATGCAAAAGAATAAGAAATCAGGAAGGGGGCAAATAGTTTTTCACACCACTGTATATGGATGTGGTAAAATTGTCCAACAATTGAGCAATCAAAATTGGATGTGTGTTATTAAACACTAGTATAATAACAGTATTTGAAAAAAACTGAACACAAACTATTCTGAGCTAAAGATAGAGGGAAGCTTCAGGCCCCTTGCACACCTGCACACTATGTCGCACCGCGTTAATGTTGCTGTTTAGGGGTTGGAAAGTGCAACATGTGCTGTGGAAGGGAATTCCAGGCAAGGAAGGCCTTGTGAAAGTCATGCACAGAAAAAGGTAAGGTGATTCTTGTGGACAGAAGGTACCAGGTGCAGGGCGGAGACAGCTGGTGGAGCAGTATTTAGAAAGTAGTGAGGACATTCCGGGGAGTAATAAACTGTAGAGAAATGTGTTGGTTAGAATTAAACATTTGAACTGGATCCTTTGGAATATAAACAGCCTATGCAGGAACTGGCAATATTGAAATTGGTGCAGCATTAAAGGGTAGGGATGCTCATTCGGAATCTATGGAATTAAAATGTTGGCATTTAGGAACAGAAAATGAAAATTGGAAATCAGAATTCCACACAAATTCTGTGAAAAACTGATTTACCGCACCTCAGTCATTTTAACCCAATCACAGGACTTGGGAGCATTGGGCCAATCAGAAAAGGCAGAATTTTTCAGCAAAAGCAGATTACCACTGTAATTATACACCAATCACAACCTTACTTTTTTCAAATTTTTTAATTTTCCGATTTCTGAATTTTTTTTTGCGGTTCTCTGATGACAAATTAATTGGCCACCTTGATTGTGTCAGTTCCCTAGTTACAATGTAGCGTGTTACTTCCTATTGCGTACTTATTGACATCTTGTGGCCAAATAGTAAAATTACACCTACTGACTTTGGGGATGTCAGGAGGGCATATTAATATTAAAGTATGGGATAAAAATTAGTGATGGATGTAAAACTGAAAAATGCACCTTTATTTCCAAATAAAATATTGTCACCATACATTATACTAGGGATATAATTTTAACATTGCAATAACCAGGACAAATGGCCAAATAAATGTGTGTATTTTAATTATGGTACCATGTATTATTTTAAAACTATAATGTGTAAAAACTGAGAAATAATGAATCTTTTCCTTTTTTTCTTATTATTCCCATTATAATGCATTTAGACTAAAATAATTCTTAGCATAATGTACCACCCAAAGAAAGCCTAATTGGTGGCGGAAAAACAAGGTACTATATAGATCATTTTGTTGTGATAAGTAGTAATAAAATTATTGGGAAATGAAAGGGAGGAACGCTGAAATGTGAAAATTCCTTTTGTCCATAATAAGGTGAAAAATACACGGGGCTAAAATGGTTAAAGGGACAATGCATAAGGCAGTGGATCTATTGTCTTGATTGGTGCCGCTGCCAGACCAGTCTACTAACTGGTAAAGCACAGAGAAGGTGGTTACAATAGTGCAGTGTAGGCTATATGTTAAAATGTTAGTAGTGTTATGTATGGAGACAGAAAGAGTTAGAAACTGGATATTATTATTATTTATTTTTTTTAAATGAAGATGATAAAAAAATACCATTAGTGAATGACAGAGTTTGGGCTTTCAATAGGAGCACTTAATTAAATATTATACATGTGCAGAGTGAATGAAAAACTGAAATACCATAATTAGTGATGAATAAGAATAGACTTTCAAAAGTTGGGAAAATTAATCATCGGCGAAAAAAAACAACTGATTTCAATTCATAGGAAATTTTGCAAAATGGATTGGTGTTATTGTAAATGAATAACAGAGGGTGATGTTGTATCCTTATTTTCCCAGAACCCCTTACAGCTCATTTGAGATTAATGTGCATGTGCTTTCACTGTATGCCTACCACTAGTTGAAATGAACCCTAACAATGTATTTTGCCTGCAAGACTTCTTTCTGCAAAAGGGCTTAAGAATGGCCTTGATTGGTCACTGGTATTTTAAACAGGTGCTAACTAGCTAGCACTAATGACCAGTCACAGGGCTATACTCTAGTTAGTCAGGTCTGAATAATGCCAATCAACACTCTTGTTTGCAATACTACTGGCCAATCTAAGACTTTATTAAATCTCTGATATTTTCCTGATAAACAAAATCATCACTGTTTGACTAATCAGTGGTTCTTTGGGGAGCAGAAAGGAATGGGAAGGGAAGTAGGCTAAAGGTCCGTACACACACCGGACTGCAGGCAACGACGGGTCTATCGTCACCTCCCACTGGGCGGGTTTCCAGCAGACAGTCCGGCGTGTGTACAGTCTGTCTGCAGACTGATACGGCAGTTTCTGAGCGATCCGCCGGGCGGATCGCTCAGAAACAGCCCTATCAGTCTGCAGACAGACTGTACACACGCCGGACTGTCGCTGGAACGCCCCCCAGCGGGAGGTGACGACAGACCCGTCGTTGCCTGCAGTCCGGCTTGTGTACGGACCTTTACTTTGCACAGTCTAAACAATACCCCCCCTATAAACAGGGCACATTAGTTATCATCGTATTGGTGCTGCCTAGCTATTATTTCTATTTATATTATCAATATTTTATATTATATTATCAATAGTCTACACCTGAATTTCATTATTATCAGTGCACTTAAAGAGGAACTCCAGTGAAAATAATGTAATAAAAAGGGTGCTTCATTTTTACAATAATTATGTATAAATGATTTAGTCAGTGTTTGCCCATTGTAAAATCTTTTAAATCCCTGATTTACATTCTGACATTTATCACATGGTGCCATTTTTACTGCTGGCAGGTGATGTAGCTGCTGCTTGCTGTTTTGGCAGTTGGAAACAGCTTTTTGTAACAAGGTTCACAGACAGGAAACTGCCAGGACCATGGTCCTCAGAGTTTCTTGTGGGTGGCGTTTCACCACAATATCAGCCATACAGAGCCCCCGTTTGTGAAATAGAATAGATTTCTCATGTAAAAGGAGGTATCAGCTACTGATTGGCATGAAGTTCAATTCTTGGTCACGGTTTCTCTTTAAAGTGGTCCTAAACTTGCACAGCACACAATGAAATTTTTTTATTCCACATATAGCTGCTAAGGAAATTCACTTCTCTGTGTTTTGTGTTTGTCTATGCAGATAAACCTATCTAATTAGTTCTTATCAGCAACTGTGAATAGACTGTATGAGAGCTCTGCCTATGCAGCTCTCCATATAATAGACACTGAGGCTTAATCCTTTCAGTGCCTTCTGCAAATGGTGAAAACAAGTAAAACTTTAGTTTTTTTGTTTTTTTTTTAGGATTTTCATAAATTATTTTCCATAAAAGTTATTATGCTGTGGCTAATCTTTTAGAGCAAAAAGAGAGTTCTGAGTTTAGTTCACTTTTAAGACTACTGAACGGTAAATTATTCCAGCAGTGCAAGGTAATGCAAAACAACTTCTCAGTTCCAATATCCCTAACAGGTTTATAAGGATAAAACATATAATTACCTTGACTTCACAGTAAATGTTCACATATTTTAAGTCAAATTTAACTATGAAAACCACTGAAAGGAGTCATCAGGGGAAAAAGTGTAAAATAACTGGTACTTACCGGGGGCTTCCTCCAGCAGCCAGCTCCAAGGTCCCAGGACGTCCCTCGCCGCAGCTCTGCCCGCAGCCGTTCGCCGCAGCTCCGTCCCGGTCCCCGGCGAGGAGGTCGCTCTGTACTGCGCCTGCGCAAGTGGTGCTGTCAATCACCACCACGTGGACCAGAGCGGACTGCGCAGACCTGGAGGTCGCTTTGACGTCATCGCCGGGGACCAGGATGGACCTGCGGCGAATGGCTGCGGGCAGAGCTGTTGCGAGGGACGTCCTGAGAGCTGGAGGAAGCCCCTGGTAAGTACCACTTATTTTACACTTTTTCCCCTGATGACTCCTTTAAGTCAACTTTGATGAAAATCCTAAATATTAAAGCTCTAGTTCTCTAGTTAAAAGGTGGGGGGGGGGGGGGAAGTAATCATATTGTGGGGTTTTTGTAGTTGAGTATGATGTTTTCATTATCTGGTTTACTTGATTTGCAAAACTGTCTTACTAAGCAAGTGGCAGATACAAAAGGGCAGTCTGTGAACAATCTAAACTCCTCCCATCCCATGATCAACCAAAGGAAAAACGGAGCTGGAAGGTGGCACTAGCCAGTATTTCATTATGAACACAGACAGGGGCGCCGCCAGCATCCAAGCAAGTCAAGCCCCCACTTGGGGCCTCACGCTGCGGGGGGCCTCACTTGCTACTGGCGGCGGGCGTACGGGCACTGGGCAGAGCTGCGGGGGGAGAGAAGTTAATTTCCACTTACCTGCCTGGATCCTGCGCAGCTTCTATGTACTTCTTGTCCCGGCCGGCATCTGTCGCTATGGTAACAATGTCTCTTACTGATGCGGCACGCGCCGGGAGAGGCTGAAGATAGAAGCTGCGTGCAGGATGAAGGCAGGTAAGTGGAAACTCCACTCTCCCCACTCCCCCCACCTACCTATCTAACCTATACTGGGGCATATACCTATCTAATCTATACTGGGGCATATACCTATTTAATCTATACTGGGGCATATACCTATGTAACCTATACTGGGGCATATACCTGTCTAATCTATACTGGGGCATATACCTATCTAATTATACTAGGAGACATATACCTATCTAATCTATTCTGGGGCATATACCTATCTAATCTATATTCTGGGCATATATCTATCTAATCTATACTGGGGCATATACCTATCTAACCTATACTGTGGGCATATACCTACCTAATCTATACTGGGGCATATACCTATCTAATCTATACTGGGGGACATATACCTATCTAATTGGGTTTATATGAAAAGGGCGCCTGTAAAAAAGGGCGCCTGGTGGAGCCCATATATACCAACTTCGGCTACAAAAAAGGCGCCTGGTGTAGCCCATATAAAAACTTCGGCTACAAAAAAGGTGCCTGGTGTAGCCCATATAAAAACTTTGGCTACAAAAAAGGCGCCTGGTGTAGCCCATATAAAAACTTCGGCTACAAAAAAAGGTGCCTGGTGTAGCCCATATAAAAACTTCAGCTACAAAAAAGGCACCTGGTGTAGCCCATATAAAAACTTTGGCTACAAAAAAACTCTGGGATGTGTTTTTTACTATTCCCCCTCCAGGCCACCATGGATAGTGGAGGAATGAAATAATTCGGCTTCCAGCACTTGTAGCCCATATAAAAACTTCAGCTAGAAAAAAAACCTCTGGGATGTGTTAATTACTATTCCCCCCCCCAGGCCGCCATGGATAGTGGGGGAATGAAATAATTTGGCTTCCAGCGCTTGGAGCCCATATAAAAACTTTGGCTACAAAAATACTCTGGGATGTGTTAATTACTATTCCCCCTCCAGGCCGCCATGGATAGTGGGGGAATGAAATAATTCGGCTTCCAGTGCTTGTAGCCCATATAAAAACTTAGGCTACAAAAATACTCTGGGATGTGTTAATTACTATTCCCCCTCCAGGCCGCCATGGATAGTGGGGGAATGAAATAATTCGGCTTCCAGTGCTTGTAGCCCATATAAAAACTTCGGCTACAAAAAAAGGTGCCTGGTGTAGCCCATATAAAAACTTTGGCTAAAAAAAAGGCACCTGGTGTAGCCCATATAAAAACTTCGGCTACAAAAAAGGTGCCTGGTGTAGCCCATATAAAAACTTCGGCTACAAAAAAGGCACCTGGTGTAGCCCATATAAAAACTTCGGCTACAAAAAAAAGGCGCCTGGTGTAGCCCATATAAAAACTTCGGCTACAAAAAAACTCTGGGATGTGTTAATTACTATCCCCCCTCCAGGCCACCATGGATAGTGGGGGAATGAAATAATTCGGCTTCCAGTGCTTGTAGCCCATATAAAAACTTCGGCTACAAAAAAAGGTGCCTGGTGTAGCCCATATAAAAACTTTGGCTAAAAAAAAGGCACCTGGTGTAGCCCATATAAAAACTTCGGCTACAAAAAAGGTGCCTGGTGTAGCCCATATAAAAACTTCGGCTACAAAAAAGGCACCTGGTGTAGCCCATATAAAAACTTCGGCTACAAAAAAAAGGCGCCTGGTGTAGCCCATATAAAAACTTCGGCTACAAAAAAACTCTGGGATGTGTTAATTACTATCCCCCCTCCAGGCCACCATGGATAGTGGAGGAATGAAATAATTCGGCTTCCAGCACTTGTAGCCCATATAAAAACTTCGGCTAGGAAAAAAAACCTCCGGGATGTGTTAATTACTATTCCCCCTCCAGGCCGCCATGGATAGTGGGGGAATGAGATATTCTTAAGTCACTTAGACAGATTTTACCCATAAATCCTAAGTTCATATATAGAAAAGGCCGCAATTTAAAAAACTACTTAGCGCCAAGTTGTGTTGAACCCAAAAGTAGAAGAGGAGAGAGGTTACAGGGATGGCAACAACAGGGGTTCTACCCCTGCAGAAAATATAAGGGGTGTAGGGAGATAAATACAACCCGTACACAGGAAGTAGTGGGGTTTTCTAATAATAACAGAACAAAAATACACCAGTTCATATCATGTAACGATAAGAATGTTGTTTACATGATATGGTGCCCATGTGGCCTCCAATACATAGGTCGGACTACCAGACCATTGAAGTAACGCATAGGAGAACACATACGTAATGTTAAAAAAGGTTTGAGGGGGCATACGCTGTCTTCACATTTTAGGGATGTACATAATTGTGATGCATCTGTAATGTTTTTCTGTGGTCTGGAAAAAGTAAATGCACATTGGAGGAGGGGGGGAATATAACAAGGGAGGTTTCAAGAAGGGAAACGTGGTGGATACATCACATGAATTCCTTGAAGCCAAAGGGGTTGAATGCAGAGATTGATCTTATATGTTACTTGAGCAATGATTGAAGGGGATATAAGGGGAGTGTTGTAATGGTGTGCGGAATGGAATGGGAAAGAGCCTATGTACATTGGGTATTGGGGTACTGTCACTATGGATATGGAGAAAGATATGAAAAGAATATATATTGCAACTAGGTTTGCTCTGTTGGTTTTTGAATATTAACCCCCTTGGCGGTATGAAAAATACCACCAGGGGGCAGCGCAGCAGTTTTTTTTTTTGATTTTTTTTTTAAATCATGTAGCGAGCCCAGGGCTCGCTACATGATAGCCGCTGCTCAGCGGCATCCCCCCAGCCCCGCCGATCGCCTCCGGCGATAGGCGATCAGGAAATCCCGTTCAAATGGCGTCGGGGCGGGATGACGTCACCGACGTCAGCGACGTCGGGACGTCATTGGGAGACCCGATCCACCCCTTGGCGCTGCCTGGCACTGATTGGCCAGGCAGCGCAGGGGTCTGGGGGGGCGCACGCCGCACCGGATAGCGGCGATCGGGCGCGCGGCGGCGGCGATCGGGGTGCTGGCTCAGCCAGCAAAGTGCTAGCTGCGTCCAGCAAAAAAAAATTTATTTAAATCGGCCCAGCAGGGCCTGAGCGGCACCCTCCGGCGGCTTACCCCATGTCACACACGGGGTTACCGCTAAGGAGGTTAAATGGTTTTGGGGAGTTTGCACTACAATGTGAGGGGTATTGTTTTGGGGTTTTTTCGGCTTATGTCCCATTCAAATTGCGCACACTAGAAAAAAGTGGCGTTTTTGTAATGTATATGTATGTATATTAATAGTATTGATAACAGTTAGA
This sequence comes from Hyperolius riggenbachi, assembly GCF_040937935.1. Taxonomy (NCBI): domain Eukaryota; kingdom Metazoa; phylum Chordata; class Amphibia; order Anura; family Hyperoliidae; genus Hyperolius; species Hyperolius riggenbachi. Next base: position 286,970,137 of record NC_090650.1, read on the forward strand.
AACAAAATGTGAATCTATACCTCTCATAAGGGCCAGGTGGCTGGCTCAAAAAACAAGTTTTTCTATAGTTCTGCAAACATTGCATTTTTTGTGCAGTTTTAAAACGTTTTTAAACATTTTTTAAGCATTTTACGATCATTTAGAAACGTCACCTCAATAGTGAGGGAGAGTATCGTATTTCCTGGTGGCCGGCTTGCGCTCCACGGCGGCTGGAACGCGGAAGCGGCGGCGGAGCCAATCAGGTTGGGGGGAGGAACGGGGCGGGATTGCGGCTATAAATACGCGTTACGGATACCTCTGCGCATGCTCCTGATGAGTCCAATAGGACGAAACTAGTAGGGCGTGGCGGCAGAGGCGGAAGTAAGCCGGCGTGGCGTGCGGGGAGATCGAGGAAGGGTCCTCTATGTGAACACGGAGAGCCAGCCAGGCGGCCAACATGAAGGGGTAGAGCCCTAAAAAACTCTATGCTCTACAAAAAGCCCATTGGAATGTGAGTGTGCATTTTTAATATAAATAAACTGTCTCTTATGGTTTTACGCTATGGAAAGGAATATGTGCTTTATTTGAGGTGAATGCTGTGGACACATTGTCGTATAACATATCGTCAAAAGGAGCCAGTATAGGCAGGGGATTGCCTGAAAATATCCCAGAGGCGTTTTGTGACCCATCTAGTCGGGGGTCATCTTCTAAGGGTGAGTGCCCACTTCTGAGAGTGAGGTGGTGGTGGTCATTCCATATGCTTCTGGAGGTCAAGTCTGGCATGGATATGGATATTTAGGACTTTGCAAATAAGAAAGTTGAGGACTGTGAACACAGCAAGAGCGCTTACACTTTTATAAACATATAAAAACTTTGGCTACAAAAAAGGTGCCTGGTGTAGCCCATATAAAAACTTCGGCTACAAAAAAGGCACCTGGTGTAGCCCATATAAAAACTTCGGCTACAAAAAAACTCCGGGATGTGTTAATTACTATTCCCCCTCCAGGCCACCATGGATAGTGGAGGAATGAAATAATTCGGCTTCCAGCACTTGTAGCCCATATAAAAACTTCGGCTAGAAAAAAAACCTCTGGGATGTGTTAATTACTATTCCCCCTCCAGGCTGCCATGGATAGTGGGGGAATGAAATAATTTGGCTTCCAGCGCTTGGAGCCCATATAAAAACTTTGGCTACAAAAATACTCTGGGATGTGTTAATTACTATTCCCCCTCCAGGCCGCCATGGATATTGGGGGAATGAAATAATTCGGCTTCCAGTGCTTGTAGCCCATATAAAAACTTAGGCTACAAAAAAGGCGCCTGGTGTAGCCCATATAAAAACTTCGGCTATAAAAAAAAGGTGCCTGGTGTAGCCCATATAAAAACTTTGGCTACAAAAAAAAGGCGCCTGGTGTAGCCCATATAAAAACTTCGGCTACAAAAAAACTCCGGGATGTGTTAATTACTATTCCCCCTCCAGGCCACCATGGATAGTGGAGGAATGAAATAATTCGGCTTCCAGCACTTGATAGGTATGTGCCCCAGTATAGACGCTTGATAGGTATGTGCCCCAGTATATCTCACCCAGCTCACTCCATCTTCCAGCGCATGCCTTCAGGAGTAAGATTCCGGTCAATCGCTACCAAAACCTCTAGACACAGGAACAGTTTTTTTCCTCAAGCGGTAGCCATACTTAATGCTGAACCACGTTAGAGCTGCTAGGACTGAAAGTAATCAGCACAGAACTAAACATGAACAATTCTCACATTGCTTACTGCCACTATACTTATAATGTCCTTAACTTGTAATATTCACACTGTCTGTCCTTGTATTGTTTTTGTTTGTGTTTGTTAAGCAACTGCCAAGACAAATTCCTTGTAGGTGCAAACTTACTTGACGAAAATAAATTGATTCTGATTTGATTCTGATTCTGATTCTGATTGTAGCCCATATAAAAACTTCGGCTAGAAACAAAAAACTCCGGGATGTGTTAATTACTATTCCCCCTCCAGGCCGCCATGGATAGTGGGGGAATGAAATAATTCGTCTTCCAGTGCTTGTAGCCCATATAAAAACTTAGGCTACAAAAAAGGTGCCTGGTGTAGCCCATATAAAAACCTCGGCTACAAAAAAAGGTGCCTGGTGTAGCCCATATAAAAACTTCGGCTACAAAAAAAGGTGCCTGGTGTAGCCCATATAAAAACTTCGGCTACAAAAAAGGCACCTGGTGTAGCCCATATAAAAACTTCGGCTAGAAAAAAAAACTCTGGGATGTGTTAATTACTATTCCCCCTCCAGGCCGCCATGGATAGTGGGGGAATGAAATAATTCGGCTTCCAGTGCTTGTAGCCCATATAAAAACGTAGGCTACAAAAAAGGCGCCTGGTGTAGCCCATATAAAAACTTCGGCTAAAAAAAAAAAGGCAATAATATGGGCTACAAAGGTGCACCCTACTGTAGCCGAAAACCTTGTAGCCGAAAAAAATATTTGCTACAAAGGGGCGACCCTACTGTAGCCGAAAAAATATGGGCTACAAATGGGAGCGCGCTTGTAGCCTATATCAAAACTCGGGCGCCCTTTTCTACACCTTGTAGCCCATATTTCCAGAAATAACATTGATGTCTATGGTGGCGCCCTTTTCATACAGGCAGCTCAGGCGCCCTTTTCAACTGATACCATCTAATCTATACTGGGGGCATATACCTATCTAATCTATACTGGGGCACATACCTATCTAACCTATACTGGGGGCATATACCTATCTAATCTATACTGGGGCACATACCTATCTAATCTATACTGGGGGACATATACCTATCTAATCTATACTGGGGCATATCCCTATCTAATCTATACTGGGGGCATATATCTATCTAATCTATACTGGGACATATACCTATCTAACCTATATTGGGGGACATATACCTATCTAATCTATACTGGGGGCATATACCTATCTAATTTATATTGGGGGCATACACCTATCTAATCTATACTGGGGCATATACCTATCTAATCTATACTGGGGGACATATACCTATCTAATCTATACTGGGGCATATACCTATCTAACCTATATTGGGGGACATATACCTATCTAATCTATACTGGGGGCATACACTTATCTAATTTATACTAGGGGACATATACCCATCTAATCTATACTGGGGCATATACCTATCTAATCTATACTGGGGACATATACCTATCTAATCTATACTGGGGGCATATACCTATGTAACTTATACTTGGGGCATATACCTATCTAATCTATACTGGGGGCATATACCTATGTAATTTATACTGGGGGCAACTATATGGGCTACCTATACTGGGGGGGACATATAGCTGGCTACCTATACTGCGGGCACCTATACCTGCGTTGGGGGCGCATTTTATGCTCTCGCCCTGGGTGCATTTTAGCTTAGAAACTGGTAGTATTTGGCTCCACCCACATCATATTTTGGCCACTCCCACTTTTTGCCGCGGTGCGCTGCGTGCGCCTCTTTGTTTTGAGGTGTGGCTATCCATTTTTTAGAAGCAGCGCGCGAAGTGGAGCTTCTTTCATGGATGGGGGCCTCAAGTTATGGACTGCTTGGGGCCACCAAAACCTTAGCTGCACCCCTGAACACAGAGCCGATTACTTGACTCTGACAAACCTCTCTTTGTGGCCTGCACTGTAGACACAGATTCACAGAGTTTTATCATCAATTCTTGACTAATTTTCCCCTGTACAAAGTGAAATAAAAGATGTTACCTTTCCCAAACATCCTCAGTGAGTTTATACAAGGGCTACATAAAAAGCAGTGAGTGTTTGTTTTTTTATTGCAGAAAGGGCAAGTTGGTGAAAGGTGCACTTGGCTTACATAAATACCCTAGTGAGGATGTGGGATTACTTAAAAGCTTTACTACATAGGTAGCAAGATGGAATAGCAGTTGCAGTGCTGGCCTCATAAAGTTAATCTCTTTCATCAGAGGGAGGAGATCACCAATGGTATAGCTACAAACCACTGGTCCCACTAGATAGAACCCTTCCTTAGGATGATCCAACTCCTTTCACCTTCTCCTGTCGCCAATGTAACCAATAAATTAACACCCCTCTCCATACACATCACCTGCCCCTGCACCCAGACGCGTAACAATGAACCCTGCAAGGGATGCAGCCACAGGAGGGCCCAGATGACGCAGGGGTCCCAAGGGGGGGAAGAAGTTTCTTTAATCTGTCCTGAGAGACTGACAATTAAGGGCACGGAGACAAAAACTGTTCTGTCCTCTGCACAATTGTTCTAATGACTGTATTTGCTCAACCACTTATAATGAAACATACATAATTTTGCAGACACATATTTGTAGAGTCCCTATTCAGTGTGCAGCAGGGTCTTGTGTACAGTGCCCAGCCCCCAACATCTCTACTCCTCCCCAAGTGTCCTGTACTGTAGTGATGCTGGAAAAGTCTGAAGAGCCAGTTCTGCTTCATTAGGGATGGACAGAGTGAGTGTAATAAGCTGAGGCTAGGAGCACAGTCATCTGTTGGTTTTCTGTATGCGTTTTCTGCACACCATGTGTGTCTATATGTGTAAAAACATGCATGTTTTATCACAATGCTAATGTAACTGATAGAGAAAATACGTGCAGTGCTTCACTGCTGTCTGTTTTTATTTGCGTGGAGAAAGCACATTTAAAGAGACACTGAAGTGAAAAAAAAATGATGATATTCTGATTTGTATGTGTAGTACAGCTAAGAAAAAAAACATTAAGATCAGATACATCAGTCTAATTGTTTCCAGTGCAGGAAGAGTTGAGAAACTCCAGTTGTTATCTCTATGCAAAAAAGCTATTAAGCTCTCCGACCAACTTGGTCGTGGAGAGGGCTGTTATCTGACTTTTATTATCTCAACTGTAATTGAACTGTTTACTTTTCCTCTAGCAGAGGAGAGTTTATTACTTCACAGACTGCTCTGAAAGACTCATTTTGAATGCTGAGTGTTGTGTAATCTGGACATATTATAGAGTGATGCAATGTTAGAAAAAACACTATATACCTGCAAATAAAAATATGAGAATATTTTCTTTGCTGCTAATCTTCTAGTAATTATTCATAGTACACAACCAATTCATTATATCATATATTTTTTTTTCGCTTCAGTGTCTCTTTAAGTGTGCACTATCCAATTAAATAACATTGGTATTCAGTTTACCAGTGCAGAAAGCGGTGGGGGGAGGGGGTGGGGGGAGGGGGCCCCATCCAAAGTTTTGCAGGGGGGCCCAGTGATTTTTAGTTATGCCCCTGCCTGCGCTCATTTCACGTGTTGTGAGTATAATATTCACCTGTTTTGGCACTGCATTGAATCTGCTCTTCCTTTCAGGCTCTATGCTGCACTCACGAGTTTCCTGATTAATATCACGTGACATGCACTGGGTGCCAAAGGCATGTATGTAGCATAGAGTGCATGGTTGCAGGAAACAACAGAGGAGACCTGATGCAATACTGAAATAGGTAAATAAAAAAACTCTGCTGTGATATCCTGCAAAAGGAAAAATAGAACTAGGCCATCTACCCCCCCTCCAACCCCAGGTACTGGTAGTCACACCATTGTTAGTGAGTGTGGCCAGCTGATCCAATCTGTGCCTAGCTGTGGTCTCTAAAATCTTTTTTACCAACAAGAACCCGGAAAGCCGCATATTTAAAAAAAGTACAGACACGCAGTACACAAAACTTTGTGTATTGCAAATTACAGCAAATTTGCTATTATATGCATTTATGGTGAAAAAAAGTGAACTAGGGCTTTAATAATACAGCTTAAAGGAATACTATCGATGTATGCATTTATTTTTAAATGCTGTATGTTGTAGCACACATTAGGGCAAGTACTAGGAGCAATTTGTTTCCTCACACAGCTGTTCCTCTCAGCTGTAAAATCCTCCGGCAGTTTTGGCGTCAGTGTTGGATACAAAATGTATCTAATACTGACTGCTCCCAGAGGGCTAGACCATGTCTGCACAGGGGAGTTGCTATCAACTCCTCAGTTTATAGTTTAATTATCACCTTGCTGAAAGAATCTTGTTGATATGGTGGTAAGGGGTTAAAGATTCTAGCAATGTGTGTTTATTATCTTTGCTTCTCTTGACTGATAAAGATACTAATAATGCTAATTGTAGACAGTGGTCTGCCCCTCTCAGCAGCTTGTAAAGTGGATGCAGCCTGGAGTGAATCGCCTCAAGCAGGCAGCCAGTCTGAGTGTAAACACAGACTCCTGGTATAGCTAGTTATATTCCAGCAATATTCCAGCTCATTTAGTTACCTGTTACCACCTCAGATCAGCCTATTTCTCCTCATGTCTGCTGCATGCTGTGAGGGACACAGTGAAATATATTTGTGAGCTGTGTGACAGAGTAACCAAGCAGCTCAGGGTGACCCAAACTACTATGAGCTGTGTGAGAAATGAATTTTTAAGCAGGGATAGTGAGAGAGAGACCTGGGTGAATAAATAAAGTGCCATTAGCACTAGTGGTAATGTGTACACTAATATAGAGTATTAAAAAAAAAGTCGTTTCAATCGATAGTACTCCTTTAAAATTCAGCGCTAGTTTACTGACTCACTAGTAGAAACATATTATTTATTAGTATTATTCATCTAAAGATTATGTTGCTTTCAGTTCTCACAGGGTCAGAACCTACATTGAATGAAATTATGCTTGTCAGTGTATCTTTTATGTATGTGAACTAGTAGAAGTGGACAGCATGGTCAGCACAGTGGCGTGGTTAGCGCTCTCACTTTGCTTGCAGCACTGGATCCCCAGTTCGAAACCCAGCCAGAACACTATCTGCATAGAGTTTGTATGTTCTACCCCTGTCTGCGTGGGTTTCCTCCGTACGCTCTGGTTTTCTCACACATCCCAAAAACATACAGATAAGTTAATTGGCTTGGCTTCCTCCTAAATCGGTCCTAGACTACGATACATACACTACACAATACATACATAATTAGACAGACACGTGACTATGATAGGAATTAGATTGGGAGCTCCTCTAAGAGACAGTTAAGTGACAAGACAATATTCTCTGTACAGCACTGCAGAATATCTTAATCCTTTGTGAATTTAGAGGGTAGTGAAGTGGAGACTCTAGGGGAGGACACAAGGGCCTCAATTCACTAAGCTTTATCAATCGTTTGCTAATTTACCTCATGGGTAAAATCTAATTTTAAATTCACTAAGGTGTTATAGATTTATTAAACGTTTTATTGATAAATCAACATAAATATATAACACCTTAGTGAATGCAAAATTAGATTTTACCCATGAGGTAAATTAGCAAACGTTTGATAAAGTGTTTGATAAAGCTTAGTGAATTGAGGCCAAGGGGTTGTTTAGAATATTATGGTACCTATATGTGTGATTTACTATTTCCATAGAATTTTAGGACTTAGAAGGGATGGTACCAATTCTGGATTCTAAGAAAACAAAAGCAGAGGAGTCTGTATCGTGTCTGCATGCTATAACAATATGAAAACTGGTTATGACCCCAAATTCCAAACCCACTGAACAAACAAAAAGCAAGATGAAAAAAAATTGAAAAAATTATATTAACTACTTGTGGCAGCCCATGGACCGCCTAACACCGATTGGCATAAAGACCTTCTGGCCTGTTTTGCAGGAGATCGGCGGGCACCCTGCTTGGATGGTGGACTTCCACCTTCAGTCTCCCAGCGGAGATCGCTGCTAGGAGAATGTTAGACGGCGAAACTACTGTCTATCAACATAGTACAGCGCTGCGATCTACAGGAGAGCGATCAACTCTCATAGGCTGAAGCCCATGACAGCCGATCTCTGGCTGGGGGAGGGAGGTTTAAAAAAAATATATATATATATATACATATATATATATAGTAAAATGCATTACAAAAATAATAACAAATGTTTATTAAAAAAATAAATAAATAAACACTGGGGGAGTGATCAGACCCCACCAACAGAAAGCTCTGTTGGTTGGGAGAAAAGAGTTGGGGAATCACTTGTGTGCTGAGTTGTGTGGCCCTGCAGCGAGGCCTTAAAGCTGCAGTGGCCAATTTAGCAAAAAATGGCCTGGTCTTTGTGTTTAACACTGTGGTCCTCAAGTGGTTTTTAAAGGAAAAACAGATTTTTGAAATGAGGTTAAAACAAGGATGAAATGTGTGGTGATCTATGTGTAGCTGTAACAGCAACTGGAGCGCACTTGGTCTATTACTGTTTTTTCCTCTCACAAAACCTACAGTGGGAAAAGAGTAAAATGTCCAAAGATACAATTCCCGGTGTTTGTAAACAGTGTATCCTGACCACTGGATCTCACAGTGACCATGCCACTAGAAAGCACTTGTTTAGCTCCTAATCCTGCTCCATCACTAGGTTAATTGGTGTGAGGGCTTGTTATTGCCATCTGTGGTATGAATGAAGATGAAACTTGAAGCAGACAAGTAGGCTTCCTGCCTGTAAGGGCTGTGAAGTGAATAAATTACATGTCCTTACATGGTATGATGTACATTTGATTTCACTAGGACATTTGAACACCATATGATCTGTGGAATAAATTATAATCATTGAGTAGGTTATCATCTGAGCAGAAGGTATGACCACTCCGCTGCCAATTTCAGTTGCTGCTAGGGAGAGTCAATGAGATACAAATTGTTTTTATTTTATACTGAATTATGCAAATGTTGTATGCACCTTTAAAATGGACCAATCACACATTGGCTTAATTTGATTGGTCCATTTTTAAGACTCATACATGTGCATAAGAAAATGTTATAATCCTGCTTCATCTCAGAATGAATTACATTCTGCACAATCCCTAGTTGATGCAGCTCAGTCAGATGTAAGAAAAATCCTATTTTGGACAAAGCAATACTGGCAATCACAGTTTGCATATCAAATCATGCTTTGCTGCAGTTTTTCTGCTTTTTTTCATGCTTTGACAATTTACTGGTTGCTCTTTAAACTCAATATTTTGGGCTTCCTTTTACAATAATCTAACTAAATCATGTAATAAACAATATTGGCTTAATACACTTTGAAGAGCAATTAATTACTATTTTAGCTGTTTAGTCTATACTTGAAAATCAAACATAAAATAATTACCGTTTTCATATTTATCAAATCTTTTAAAAGTTTTAATTACATGAATATGTGCAGATTTAGGGATTTAAAGAAATGTAAAATTTATTCACATGGAGAGTTGAAAAGCAAACTGAAACAACAGTAGATCCGTTCCCCGAAACAACCAATTAGAATCCTTGTTTCATTTAATTCCAGCAAACTCAACTGGTAGCTCTTGACTATTGCTTTTTTTTTTTTTTTTTTTTTACATTTATCCAGAAAAATAAACACACATTTATTAAAAAAAAAAAAAACAACTCACAGAAAAGGATCATAATAAACCATTTTCTACATTCAAGATTAACAGCATAATCTTGGCTTTCTTATTTTTATGTGAAGTTTTTGTTTGCTAAGCAAAGCTTGCAAGAAAAAAAAAAAAAAACAATGTTATATGAAGATTTTTTTTCATCCCCCATCCCCCCCCCCCCTCCTCGCACACACAAGGCCCACCATTCTCCCACCCAGGAAAAGTGTAAACAGAATTTCTAACTGTACTGCTGTTAGCTATAAATTAGCAATTTCCCAAATCACCTATTCTTTTCAGTTATTCTTTTCCTCCTGCAGATTAGAAACCCTGTGTGCCAAAACGTTGCTCCTGCTATCCACGAGACTACTATCAAGGCTCCGTTTTTTATTTTGAAAGTGTTGTGCCAATTGGGCCATCCAAATGGCTGCCTTGTATGCATTTTGGCAGCAAAATATCACTCAAAAGGGTCACAAAATCTGTGAATGCATAACTAAATTTATCTAAGGGAAAACTCAGAATTTAAATAGCATTTTGTAACCCAGCTAGCATGAATTATTAATATTATTGTATTGCTGGAAGCCTCAAACACCTGCTTATGTTCAGAAATTAAAAGACTTTAACTGGATTAAGCTAAACTATAGGCCCTTTTCATTTTACTATGTTTACAGAATGACACAGAAACCTTCTGTCTTTGGTAATAAAGCAATTTTTAAAGCGTAAGAAAAGCAAACACAACTAGAAAGGGGAAAAAACAATTTTCACACAATACAGAACCAGGGAACTGTGAAGGACTGCGAATGACTATTCTGTTATATGTTTTTATGACATAATTATATTGATCAGAAAGACACTCATCCAGAACCACAACCTTTTATACCCAAAAGGAAAAGCTTGTATAATCTTTTCAAGTGCTTGATATTCATAGTCTTACTCAAAGGTCTCTGAATATGTCATGTGTGTAATACCAATGCAAAATTTGGCACCAGTCACTACCAGCAATATGTTTCAATAAGGTAATTTTCTTTCTGCCTAAGAACATCAGCGGGGTGCAATCCTAAACTAAAACAGAGTATGACATCTTATTCAAGTATACATCTGGAGGACAATACTATACTTTATTACATGAAAATGGGATTTTAGGATTGTTTTGACAAGCAGTAAAATGGGTGCAGTTGCTTACATACAGTACAGAATAGGCAATGAAGGTATGTTTGTGTGAGATATATATATATATATATATACATATATATATATATATATACACACACACACAAACAAGCATATTTATTTATTATTATTATTTTTCTTTCCGTTCACTAACATTTGGGGTCATTTTAGAACATTACTTCCAACAGTACATAAAAATGTAGCAGCTTGGTAATATATTATTTACAAAAATTACAGATTTCCAGTTCTCCCTTGCAAAAAAATATTATTAATTAAAATAATTGATAAATCTTAAGTATGCATTTATTATACTGACTGGAAAACTGTTTTTCCATTGTTTCAAGCTGTGCTATGTTCTAGGGATTTGATTAATTTATTCCAATACCCCTTTCTTTCTTTCTTTCTTTCTTTCTTTCTTTCTTTCTTTCTTTCTTTCTTTCTTTCTTTCTTTCTTTCTTTCTTTCTTTTTTATTTACTACAATATTTGGGATAATTTTCATATTACGAAGTGCACCTTTGGCTGAGGTCAGTCCTCAGACAGATGGTTTCACTTCATTCTCTGAGCAGTCTCTGGTACAAGGAAGATTTCATAGTGGACTGGGTAATGAAAAGCTCCTCAGGCCCTGATACAGAAAATCTATGCTAAACCAAAGCATTTCCACCACCATGCTTTACTGCTGGCATCAGGTTCTTCATGTGAAAAAATACTGCCTATGTTTTTTTGCCAACCACATGCAGGTACTGTGGCCAAATATTTCAGACTTTCTCATTTGTCCAGTGTGCATTCTTCCATAGGTCATATTGTTGGCATAGATGTTTATGAGCAACCTTTTTTTCCCCAACAACAGGTTTATTGAACAAGGCAAGAAAACATACAATCAAGGCAAGAAATGTCAAGAGAAACAGATAACAGAAAAATGCAATGTGTATAATACAATATAACAATAGAACACCAACTATACTCATCATAGGATACCAGAGGAAACATACAGTTGCAGATTTCACACATGTCATAAAGTAAATATACTAGTATAGATAAACCAAGAAAAGCAATTAGTCAACCCAGCCACTAGTACCAAGTGGCCAACATTTTAGTGAAATTATCTACTTTATTAGTCAAAGAAAAAGGGATTTTCTCCAGTAAGTAGATTTGTGGTAAAGAGCACGAAGGGCTAGCGATGAGAACTTCCACTCTCAGGCTATCAGGGCCTTTACAGCATTGCAAAATGTAACTAAAAGCTTATTCTGAAACTCTGAGGGAGGCTGCTTATGAAACAAGGGCTACCCAGGGATCGGGAGAAATAGACACATCTATGATGGAGAAAGTCAATTGGAAGCAGTCAGTCCAAAACTGCTGGAACACCAGGCAAGTACACCAATAGTGGTATTGATCACCAACCTGTCTGCTACCCCAGAAGCAAAGGTCTGAGGACATAAGGTTTCTCTTATTCAGCAGAGAAGTGGTCCTATACCAATCATAAAGGAGTTTGTTTCTGAGCAACCTTTTTTCTTACTTTGATGTTTTGTATTCTCTTGGCCCACCTTCCAATATAATCTAATCTGTCTAGCTAATTTCTAATGGTGCATTAATGGGTTTTTACAATAATAGTGGTGAGACATATCTGTAGAACATGTGATGACATTTTGGGTCTTTTACCGACTTATTTCAACATCCTTGCATTTTAACTTTAGGCTGACTTGCTGCTTTGGAATGTGTTGGACAATATCTCTATTAAAGATGATATTGTGAACAATAAAATGATTTACATCCAATAATTTTAAAGCACAAGGAAAATTCTAATTGAAATCATGTTGTTAAATTAGTATAAATACTATATCAAAGCGAAGCGGTGGACAGAAGACATTTTCATGAACCAGATACTATTTCTGAATTTTGTTCCTTTTGAGATCATGTGACCCCTGGATACAGCCAGTGGGTAAGTCATTAACTTGTGTGACCATTTTTTTTCTCAAAATAGGAAGAACAATAAATTCCAGACTACATTTCCCTGTACACTTGCATTACAGTAGAAAACATGTGTGAGATGTGAAGGCAAAAGATGAAAGTAGTGACAGAGGCAGTGAGCATTGAAGTACCACCTGCATTTGCATTTTGCCTGATGTTGCACGCTAAACGTATATATGTGGATCCCTGTTATTTTTTAAGGGAGTTGCTGCAGGTGGGTCTGCAGCACGTCAGAGCTAGTTAGCTGACAGGTAAGGAATTGTTTCAGTTTACAAACTTGGCATAAGGGCGTACATGCTCAACATGTGCAAGGAATATTTTTTATTTAAGATAAAATGTTTACCCATTGGTATTGAAAATGTACATATATCTCCAGAGTCAGTAGTAAATTTCCTGCTGTTGTTTCCCGTTGGTCGATACACGGTGTAATGACCAATGGGAAACCCTGAGGCAATTTTTTTAAGTTTTTGCCGGGGATTGTGGTACAGTTTCTCTATTAATCAGGATCCGTAGCAAATATGCATATTATTTGCATTAAAAAATAATCAAAAAAGTCCCCCCTCCCAACCTCGTTAATACATTTTCACCCATGCAGGCTGGTATAGCCAGAATTCAGAGCTTAGACTATGTGGTGCTCCACACCCTAAAGCTTTACCAGCCCGCTTGGTCCATGATATGGGGGAGCTCTGGAAGAGAGGGCTGTGTTACACCAATACATACAGAACCATCTCTCGATCCTTCAACTCCCTCTCACTAACAATATGTCTTCTTCCTTCTCTTTTTCATTTAAACTGTGGGTAAGATATGTTTATGCACACCTGGTTAACTACTTCTCTGTTAACTCTCTGTTAACTCAAATTCAGTCTGGTTTCTGCTTAAATGATTCTACTGAAATCAACTTTGCTAAAGTACCTAATTTATGACTTAATAATTGCTAAATTTAGAGGCTATGATTCTATATATTTATTCTCATTGACCGTCTTTCTGCTTTTAACACCTTTTCTCTTTTTAGACATTCAGGGTTGGGCTTTCTCATTACTTTCTTATTATTGTGGTCAATTATCTTCTTACTAAATCCAAAGACTCCATAATCATCCTTCTTGATCTGTCCTCAGCCTTGATACTGTCGACCTACAGATACTTTCATCTGTAGACATAAAGGGCCTCGCTCTCTTCTGGATATCTCCCTGTATCTCTGGAAGGTCTTGCACACTCTCGTACTCGGATCTGATCTCTTCTCCTCATCCTTTGTCTGAGGCAGTACCTCAAGGCTCTGTCCTTTTTCCCCTCCTCTTTTCTATCTACATGCACGGTCTTGGCAACTCAATCAACTCATTTGGCTTTCAATACCACCTATATGCAGATGATACACAACTGTACCTATTGGCCCCACACCTTAATTCCCTCTTCACACATGTTCCTGACTGCTGGTCTGCAATATCCTTTCATGACCTCTTAGTTCTTAAAAATTTATATTAGTAAAACAGAACTAATAATTTTTCCACTGCCTGTGTTCACCTCTCTGCCTGATATAACAATAAATGTTAATAGCACCCCTATAACTTCAGTTATCAAAGCAAGGTGCTTAGGGGTAATATTTGACAACTCTCTCTCTCTTTGACTCCTCACATTCACTCCCTAACCAGTTCATGTCATCTCCAACTCAAAAGCACATATTACCTCCAACCTTTTCTCACTTAGAACACAACTACAATGTTAGTACATGCTCATATAATATCTCGTTTGGACTATTGTAACATACTACTTTGTGGACTGCCAACTAACGGACACCGCACTGCTCCAATCTGTACTGAACTCGGTGTTCAAATCATTCATCTTTTTCTCGATCTTCCTCTACTGCTCCTCTCTTTCAAGCTCTTCATCGGCTGACAATTAATGAGATGACCCATTTCAAACCCTTAACCCTATCCTATAAAGCTCTCCACAATCACTTTCTCCTGTACATCTCCTCACTATGTTCCAGATACCAACCCAACTGCAATTTCACATCTATATTGGTAGGTGAACAGAGGCGCCAGAAGGATATAAGTACATAAATTTTTTTTAAAAATTGCTGGGAGGAAGTGGTGGACTCGCCTCCGTTAAAGCAGACACCAAGGACTGTAAATGTATAGATATACACATTTATTGAAAATACCCCAAAAAATACCCCATCTTTGGGGTATTTTCAATAAATGTGTATATCTATACATTTACAGTCCTTGGTGTCTGCTTTAACGGAGGCGAGTCCACCACTTCCTCCCAGCAATTTTTTAAAAAATTTTATGTACTTTTATCCTTCTGGCGCCTCTGTGTACTTTTATGTACTTTTATCCTTCTGGCGCCTCTGTTCACCTACCAATATATTTGAGTCCACCCCAGGTGGAGGGGTGATCTACCCCCTTTCTTCCTATCTACAGAGAGCGACTTCTTAATCCTGAGTGAGGACAGGTCTAATCTCCTCACCTGCCTAATGAGTGGTTACCTAGGTGGTAACCCGTGTTTGTGAGTATTACCATCTCACTGTTTCATGTATCCAATCAATTTTGACATACTACACCATATTGGGCTCTCGATTTCTCTTCAACTTTTGCAATTTCACATCTGCACACAACCTTCTTTTGTCCTCCTCTAAAATCACCTCCTCACATTCACATATAGTATACCAGATTTCTCATGTACTTCGCTTTTCCTCTGAAATCCCCTTCCACCACACATCCATCTCTCTTTTTTGAAACGTGTAAATGCTCTCTTAAAGTGGTATTGTCACCATAAAAATCTAATTTCAACAGCAACTGGTCTGAGTGTATTAAGTGATAAAGATGCTAATCCTGCATTCGAAACTTGCAAAACCTGTTCTGCTGTTATGGTTTGGAGTTATCACATACTTTATGAGCACTGGCTCTAGTGCCAAACAGTGCCAAAGAGTTGAATGCTGGGAGTTCTTTTTATCTATAATATATTCCTCCTCTTCCATTTATTTCCCTGCCTAGCTTTCTTATCTGAAACACCTCTGCTCACTTGTGTTTACAAGCAAGGCTGAGGTGACTCAGTGATTGGAGGATAAGACAGTGTAGTTCCTAGTATACACCTCAGTGGGAAGGTCTGAAGACTCTGGGAGGAGGGCTGCTAATGCATACACAATGAGCAAGAGAAGGGAGGGGGGAAAACAAGAGTCAGGAAGGATATGATGTCAGCATTAGCTTGGCAAGATGGCCACTGCCTAGAATAGGATTTTCTGCTTTTCCTTTATACAATTCACAGGAATCAGTATGTGGATAGCACAATACATCTGTTATGCAAGTGAAGTAGTATTTATCTACTTATATATGTGTTTTTAATTTCTAGGTTAGCATGGGTGTCGCTTGTTCTTAAAAACTCGCCTTTGTCCTTTTATCACTGTATTTACATTTTCTGTATTTTGTTTATTGGTGTACACCATTGTCTGTATTATTATGTGCATCATGTTTGTTTGTTTCTTACTTTGTGCAGTGCCACAGAATATGTTAGTGTTTTATAAATTAATAATAATATTAATAATCTGAAGCCATCTCCACTCTCATCCTTTCTCTGCTGGATTACTTAGCAACTTTCTCTCTCGACCCCAATGTTTTTTTTTGTTTTGTTTTTTTCTAGCTTTTTAGTTCTTTTAGTTTGCAGTATCACTCATATATCAATAACACCCAAATCTATTTCTCTGCTCCAGATTTTTCTCCTTTATCACTTCACCACTGAACGGTTTTACCCCTTGAACACCAGAGCAATTTTCACCTTTCAGCGCTCCTTCCATTCATTCGTCTATAACTTTATTATTACTTATCGCAATGAAATGAACTATAGCTTGTTTTTTAGCCACCAATTAGGCTTTCTTTAGGTGGGACATTATGCCAAGAATTATTTTATTCTAAATGTGTTTTAATGGGAAAATAGGAAAAAATGTGGGAAAAAATTATTATTTTTCAGTTTTCGGCCATTATAGTTTTTAAATAATGCATGCTACTGTAATTAAAACCCATGAAATGTATTTGCCCATTTGTCCCGGTTATAAAACCATTTAAAATATGTCCCTATCACAATGTATGGCGACAATATTTTATTTGGAAATAAAGGTGCATTTTTTTCAGTTTTGCATCCATCCCTAGTTACAAGCCCGGAGTTTATAAAGTAACAGTGTTATACCCTCTTGACATAAATATTTAAAAAGTTCAGTCCCTAAAGTAACTATTTATGTTTTTTTAATTATTTTTTTTTTTTTTAATTACAAAAAAAAAATAAAAATTGGGGATTGTGGGAGGTAATGAGTTAATTTATTGTGTAAATGTAATGTGTTTGTATTTGTAAAATGCTTTAGGGTGTGTGAGAAAACGCGGAAAAGCCGCCGCGTGTGCTGAAAGCAAGGCGGCTGATTCCGCGTCCAACGCGGCGGTTTGCACGCGTAGGCACGCGTCTGGTAGTGTGGCGGAATGCGGAAAAGCCACCGCATGTTTTAACAGCAAAGCGGCTGTTTCCGCGTCCAAGGTGGCGGTTTGTACGCAGCAGCGTGCCTTTGGAGTGGCTGGGTCTGTTAGTCCACATAGATGGATGAAGAGCTACTCGTGCACGGGCCAGAAGTCAGGACCTTTATACCAGCAGGGGAAGTGTCAGCTGATCAGGACGATCAGCTGATTCCTGCTGGACTCATCATTGGCTGAGTGGCTCGGGCGGGGCAGCAGAGTTCAGCTACTATATATTCTGCTTGCTTGTCAGTTGCTGGTTGTCTGCCATTGCAAACACTTTGTGGAAGCATTCAGACCATAGTCAGATCCTTACAGTGTGTTTGAACCAGGTGGACCTGGGAAGTCACACTGAGCCAGATTACCTTGTACTGTTATTATTGTTAGACCAGTTCCAGGGTGTTGATATCAAGGTCCTCACACCCAAGACTAGGAATACTGTGTATCTTCTGTGTATTCTCTAGCATAGTTCCAGGGTGTTGAGATCAAGGCCCTCACACCCAAGACTAGGGAACTGTATTGCCTTTGTGTTATATTCCAGACTAGTTCCAGGGTGTTGATGATCACGGACCTCACACCCAAGACTAGGGAATTGTATTATCATTTATGTTATACTCCAGGCTAGTTCCAGGGTGTTGATGATCACGGACTTCACACCCAAGACTAGGGAATTGTATTATTATTTATGTTATTCTCCAGACTAGTTCCAGGGTGTTGTGACTACGGACCTCACACCCCAGACTAGGATTGTGCTATTACTGTATTACGTTAGCCCAGTTCAGGGCAAAACTTTTCATATTAGCTGCAGGGCTTCCTGCAACCCAGCCTCGGTCCCTCACCCAGGGGTCCACAGGCTACAGGAATATCACCCACAGTCAGGGGTGAATTCCTCAGGAGTCTTAGGCCGCCAGCTCCTCTGGTGCTCTCCACTCAGAGTTGTTACTGTTACACCAAACACTCTCACTATTCTGGTGTCCAGAGGTTAGTAATACATCTGTATTATCGCTGATTCTGCAGATCATCGATAATCAGGCGTATATCTGCATTCTTGGTGGTACTGCAGATCGCCAAAAATCAGATTCCCTCTGCGTGCTGACACCAATCGTTACAGGGTGTAGTTTTACTATTTGGCCACAAGATGTCCACAGTGTGTTTGTTTACATGCGACCTGTAAGCGTCCGGAAGGACGCTTACAGGAAGCAGTACAAGGCTGAGAAGATCACAATGATCGCGCTGTTTCTAATAGAAGCAGCGGATTATTGCGGGGGCTTAGATCAACAAACGGGAATGGATTTTCCCGTTCATTGATCTCTGGGCGAGCGGGCGGCGGTGTGCATGAGCGGCGGGAGCACGCGCACGAGCGGCGGGAGCGCGGACAGCGGCGGTAGCGCAGAAGGTATGGATTTCTCCGTCCCTGGTTTTTTAGGGGGGAAAAGGGACGGAGAAATTCGTACCGTGGGGGGTTAAGTGGTTAAAGTCATTGTGAGTCGTATACAAATATATATTAAAAAAAATCTAGATAATTACCTAAGAAGGGGGAATGCTGTGGGTCCTATAGAGCCCTCCCTCTCCTCTTCCAGTGCACTTGTTGCAGCGGAAGCTCCTCTGTTTAAATCTCCCACCACAGGGGAATTCAGGAGCCTAGTCTTCCCAAAGATAGACAGCTCCTTGCTGCACACGTGTGAGTGTGCGAGAGAGGCCACTCAAGCGTGCGCAGCATGGAGGCTCCCGAAGACTTCTGAAGTCCCCTGAGGCTCAGAATTTAAACGGAGGAGCTGCCGATGCAACAAGGACACTGGAAGAGGAGAGGGAAGGCTCTATAGGAATCACAGCCTTCCCTCTCCTTCCCAAGCCTCCCTTTGGCAGCGGGGACAGCAGTATTCGACAAAACCAAATTGGTTGAATACTGCTACGGGGGAGTCAGCATTGGAAAAGGGCTCGGAGAGAAGCGGGAAAGCTCTATAGGACACAAAGACTTCCATCTCCTTAGGTAAGTATCTGGCTTTTTTATATGACTCCCAATGACTTTAACCTCTCTTATCCCTGGCTGTCTAAATGCTGTTTCCTACTTTATATCTTCTTACTTTCATAAATCAATGTGGACTAAATAGAAATGTAATTTTTTAAAGCATTTTTTAATTCAGCTACCTCCAATAATATTATTCCTTCAAGCTTCAGTACTTAGAGGTAATGTTCAGTTTGGCACTGTCTTCCAAAACTCACATTATTGAGTTAACCACTTCCTTTAATTTCCAACTAACAAGAAAAAAACACAAAACACATGGATCCACTACTTTCTTATTCAGTATGCAACTAAAATGCTAGTTCTAATCTTCATCAATTCCCAACTGGACTATTACAATAAACTGCTCTGTGGTCTACCAATTAATTTATTGGCACATTTTCAGATTTACGTATGCTCCCGGCAGATGTTATTTGGGCACAGGGAGAAGGCAAGAGATTGTTCTCCCTATGTTAGGTAATCTAGGAGAATATAACATATATATTACGCTACTGATTACCTAATTTACTCCTTTAGTGACATAATTTGGGTCCCGACTATCCCTGCACCCGAATTAAGTGTTTTTAGCAAAATTCCCTCTGAACTGCTATAGCCATAATTAACATTACGGTCTATGGTGGCATCTAAATCTGGTGCAGAGAAATATGGAGCTGGCACCAAATCGATCTTACACATTCTCAGTCAATTCTGAATTCTGCAGCTAGACTCCACCTCTACTCTCACTCCTCAGATGCTCTTCCACTGCATAAGACCTTCCACTGGCTGCCCATCAAACAAACCACACAGTTCACATTACTAAATCTTACTTACAAAACTCTTTTATATGGCTTCCCCATATGTTACTACATTATACTACTATCATAGTACACACCAGAGGGATTGCTACTAGGATCCTGGAAGATATGAGATATCTCTGAGCATCAAAAAAGGCAGAGCCTAGCAACAGTGTAACTCAAAGTCAGTGGGCCTGGACATCAAAATGAATAAAGCCCCCTATCCTCAAATAATAATAATAATAATAATAATAATAATATTAATAATAATAATAAGGCCTTAGTAACCATGCTAACAGCAACATGAGATGTAACATGAGATGACAAAACAGACATTTTTCCCAACTCCAATTGACCTAATTGACATAATTAGGCAGCATATTCTCTCCAAACATGAGTTAGAAAATTGGCCCTCAAACAGGTAATTATGTAGTAAAGATATTCCCACCTGTGATGTAAGAATGTAAATCGGGTTGAAGAAATATTTTACAGTGGAAAAACACTGACTAAATAATTTCTTATGTATTATTATTAAAAACATAGCAATTTTATTAATTTATAGTCAAAGTTCCTATTTAAGATCATTCTCATCTTGCAGACAATCTTTGCTCTTCAGTAGCACCTCCACAGTCTGGGCCAGTCAACAATAAAATCCTGGTTGATGCAGCTGCAGTACATATCACTGCGCATCACTCAATATTGTCATTATAGGCAGATTTTTTTGCTCTTCCTCTAGCTTTTGCATGCAAGAAGGATAAATGCACTTCTGCTAACATTTAGGACTCATGTGCCAAATGTTTAAAGCTAGGTGCATTACTGCTACACACAATCTATCCTCTGCAAATGATTTCCTCATCTCAGCTTCCCTAGACACCTTATACCTACCTCATCCAGGATTTCTCATGTGCCCCTCCCCTCCTCTTGAACTCCATCCCTAAATCAGTTTGACATTCTTCATCTTAGTTTTGTCTAAATCTAATCTAAAACTCAGTTTTTCAAGCAAGGTTATAATCTATTCTATACCATTTTACCTGGCTATTTAACCAGTGCTTTCAGCTAGCTATGCATGAGTCATATAGTTCTCTGTCTTTTATAGCTTTCTGAGCTTGTATAGACATGGTCACTATATGAAATTACTAGAGAAAAAGATGGCAGTAGTGTGGCACATCCCACTCAAAAGATGACAGATCTCAGTGTGAATAACACAGGCAACTTCCTATGAGGACCACTATATGCAATTCATCTGCCTGTCACAAGACGTGTGCTCCGCATAAATATCTGAAGAAAAGGTCCAATCTCATCTGTACAAAGAGGCAAAGAGGCGTGCACCTTCCGTCTTGGGTTTATTTCCGTATAAGTGACAATTCCGTATATCAGTGATTGACCAATGCATAGCTTATAGCGTATTAATCGTGCATACAAGAACTTACATGTCCTTAAATATGTGGGTCCTCATGGTGGAGGTGGGTGGTGGGTAAGAGGTGGCAAAGCGACGGCCGTTTCGCGTCTCCTGACGCTGCAGACCACTGTGAATGGGAGTCGTGGAGTTCCGGGATTAAGACGGAGTATGAGCTCTGCCCCTTCCGGTCACGTCATTCCTCCCATTGCTGAGCTGGTTGCCATGGCTTCTGGGACGCCACGCTTTGGGATGGTGGGCGGAAACCAATGTTCTGCGTTAACGTCATTGGTTGAATCTGGGACAGTAAAAATCTATGGCCCAGATTGTAAACAGACGCAACTTTTATATGACGGCGCGGTATAAAGCTATATCGTACTTCATTATTTAGAGATGCGTACGATGCTTTCTTATAGATACACAGTGCTACCCTAACTGGGGCACATATGCAGCGGGCTCACTATCAGGCCCGCCCACCCGCATACGCCAATATTGAACGGCTGAATAGCTGAATATTATTAGACAGTACCACTTTGGAAGCTATAGATTATGTAGAGCGATCTTTGCCATCTTTTTCTCTAGTAATTTCATATAGTGACCCTTTTTCTTACAACTGAATGTTGGGCACCCCACGATGTCTTCTGCAGCTAATGAGCTAATAGATGATAGTCCGGATGAAGATACTTCTAGCGACACCTTAGGTATCGATATTGACCCACTGATGCTAGTGAGTGAAAAGTGGCCGAAGGTAGAGAAGATTTGGGTAACTTCTTCTCCAACACAGCCGAATCTACACAGGCAAACAAGGAGGTGGGTGCGAGGGTATTAGAGCTGAGATTGGGGAGACTCAGTGAACAGGAGACGAAACTCTTCTGGACTGT
Organism: Hyperolius riggenbachi; assembly: GCF_040937935.1. Lineage (NCBI taxonomy): Eukaryota > Metazoa > Chordata > Amphibia > Anura > Hyperoliidae > Hyperolius > Hyperolius riggenbachi. The sequence goes on from NC_090650.1 coordinate 286,992,195, forward strand.
AGCTACATTGAAGAGATATAATAAGGTGGGCATAGTGGCAAGAGGCTTCAGATCTTACAGAGAACCCTCTGAATACAGAGAAGACTCAGAATTCGTAGATGAATGGACAACAGCCTTCCTAGACTTAGCAAAAAGATTACAGACCATAGTTCTAGCACGAACAGTGAAAGAATATAACAAAGTGTCGGACGAATTGCAAGACACTAAAACTAATCTTAAGGCATCTGTAAGTGAAGAGAGATACTCCACAGTAACCTCAAAAATTGAAGCAAGAATCTTGAAGATCCAAGACGAGATTAAAACTCGGAAATTAAAAAAGTTTTATAGGGATAAAGAGGACTTTGACAGGAGAAAAATCTTTAACTGGGGACCACCAGCCCCTCCAAGAAGGAACCCTAGAGCAAAGGGCTATTGGACCACAGATTCTGGGTCAGATAGTGAAGACAACAAAGGGGGAGGAGGCAAAGCACCAGTTAAAAAGAAGTATCCAAAGAGACCAAATAATAAGAACAAAGATAAGAAAAAGGGATCTAGCGAACAAGAAGAATGTGCAGGTGCAGCAGCCCCTTTAGGAAACGAGTCAGAAGAGGAGGAAGGCGAAGAACTAGTAAGAAGATTGAAAGCAGTCAGATGGGAGGGATCGAGTATCCTCAAACCAGTCAAAAAGAAAAGGAAAGCAGAGAATTAGAGAAGGAAGATTTACAAGTTATAAACATATCAGGAGTAGAAATACCACCAGAGTGTTACACACTCCTGAGGAAAGGACTCAACTTCTGTCCTATACAGAACTTCGATGCTGCCTCATTTACTATCGATTTATTTAAATCTGTCCGCAAATTGGTTATTGCACAGAAATTCAGTCATGAAGACTTTCCTCATTCCATTGGTCAGGGAGAAACGACGGGTGGAAGGCTCTTGCAGTCTGTCCCCACTGCCCCAATGACATCTGGGTATGTAGCAGGTATGGATGGGAATGTTCCTACTCCCCTGCAGACTCCCACTGAGGCGTTTTTAGCAACTAACCACACTTTCTTTTTCCCTCCTCCTCAAATGATAGGGGATAATGAAACTAGCACTCTTGGATTTTTTCCATGCGTGCAGTCGAACCCCACTGATGAGGAGATTATACAGGTATTGGAAGATCTTTTAATGGAAACTGATCAACAAGAAAGTTTTGATAGTTTGGGATCTGGAAGACTCAGTTTGGGTGATGTTGGCTCATTCAGGGCATGTAGGTCGGTGCAGCCCTTTCCCACAACTCCAGGTTCCACACTGGAACATTTTTTTGAAAATACACTTAAAGATGTAAAAGAAGTAATTGGTGAATCAGTTGACTCTAATTTGAATACAGAAGAAAAGAGAGCATTAAACTGGCTGAGAAGGAATCGCGAGGTGATATTAAGAAGGGCAGATAAAGGAGGTAACCTCGTCATTATGTCCAATGAACAATATCGCAATGAAGCTTTAAGACAGCTTAATGACCGAGAGATATACCATCCTATCCCTTCTGATCCCACCACGCGATATCAAAATGCATTGCGCTCCCTATTGCGTACAGGGGTAGAAAAAGGTTTTTTATCGCATAAACTGGCTTTAGATCTACTCCCACTTTATCCACGACGACCAGTGTGGTATCATATACCGAAGCTCCACAAATCCCTGACCTCACCACCGGGAAGACCCATAGTTTCAGGCTGTGGGTCCCTTACTAAAAGGTTGTCCAGATACCTGGACCACTCCCTGCGCCCCCTCTTGAGGGGGGTGCCATCCTACCTCAGGGATACCCTTGAGGTATTAAGGATGGTGGAACATGCCACATGGGTACCCGGAGACAGACTGGCTACGATTGACGTGGTCAGTCTGTACAGCAGGATCCCGCACGACATGGGAATAGCTGCGGTCAGGTGATATCTCTTGTGCACTAAAAAAGATGAAGAATATGTTGACTTCATCCTTGAATGTCTTAATTTCGTGCTAACGCACAATGCCTTCATGTTTGACCACAGCTGGTACCATCAGGTGTCCGGGACAGCCATGGGGACCCCTGTGGCATGTTCCTACGCAAACCTCTTCTTGGGGGCGTGGGAAGAGTCTGCTGTGCTCTCAGATACTAATCCGTTCGGGAAGCACATCAGACGTTGGTCCAGGTACGTGGATGATATCCTGGTGGTGTGGTCGGGGACAGAGAATGAATTCGTGGAGTTCATGCAATATCTAAATGTTAATAGGGTGAACATGCAATTTACATCAGAGATTAACGACCACGAAGTGACATTCCTGGACGTTAAATTAACGATTGAAGATAATCAACTGATCACGAAGGGTTATAGGAAAAACACAGCTACGAATTCAATTCTCCATGCACAAAGTTTTCATCCTAGACACATAATAGAAGCCATCCCCTATGGGCAATATTTAAGATTACGGCGTAATAACAGCAGGGATGAGGATTTCATTGTACAAGCAGATGAACTCACTGCTAGGCTCCAGAGAAGAGGGTATGACCCTGACCTACTTAAGAAGTCTAGACGCAGGGTCTGGGGGCAGGCGAGGAGGTCACTTCTAACCCCGAGAGAGAGAGATGTAAACAAAGCAGTGAGAACGACTTTTACGTTCGATTATACCTCGATGGCTGACCAAATCAGGAAAGCCATACATTCTAATTGGTCTATGATCAGAAGAGATCCCGACTTGGCATGCATATCGCATGATTTTCCCAGAGTGGCCTTTAGACGAGCACCCACCCTAGGGAACATACTTACTAGCAGTGAGTTCACATCTCCCAAAAACAAAGATTGGTTGACAGCCACATTACCCCAGGGAAACTATAGATGCGGCCACTGCAAGTGGTGTAATAAATTGATAAATCAGAAGACTTTACAAATAGGTGGGGAAACAATACAGATAAAAGGATTTTTTACCTGTCAAACCGATTTTGTTGTATATGCACTAACATGCCCTTGCGGTCGGTTTTATATAGGGCAAACGACCAGACCAATGAAAGTTAGGTATGGTGAACATATGAGTACTATAAAATCGGGAAAGGGCTGCACCCGGCTAATACAGCACATGAGAAGTGAGCACCCCACGGAAAGGTTCAATTTACGCTTTTTAGCATTAGAAAAACAAGAGATCCCATTAAGAGGTGGGGATAGGGAGAGATTGCTATTGAGGAGGGAAACTAAAATGATTTTGAGGACTGAAGCAATGGGTCCGTTGGGACTCAATGATAAAACTGAACTTTCTTGTATGCTGGACCCTTGAAAGAGCGCTCTTTGTGAAAAGGACTTCTTGACACTATATGTATACTGTACTTTGTGGATGTATTACTGGAACCAGGATGCCTAGTACCTGTAACTGTTAGATATGGTCATATGTATATTATTAGACAGTACCACTTTGGAAGCTATAGATTATGTAGAGCAATAAAAAGCTGGCCAATGAATTGAGTCTAGCTCAGTCCCTGTAGGTTACAGATTGTACTGAATTTTAACTGTTAAATGATAGCCCCTTGGTAGATGCCCTACCTTCAGGTATTTCTATTGAATGTATCTTTTAGCACATGTCATATTCGAAACATGATCCCCAAGTGTTTTTATTTGTCACTGTATTCACACACCAAAAACACTTAACACATGGTTGTCATGGCAACGGTAACGCCAAGCCCTGAGAGATGGCGGGTTCCTTTAATTCAGCCGTTCAATATTGGCGTACGCGGGTGGGCGGGCCTGATAGTGAGCCCGCTGCATATATGCCCCAGTTAGGGTAGCACTGTGTATCTATAAGAAAGCATCGTAAGCATCTCTAAATAATGAAGTACAACATAGCTTTATACCGCGCCGTCATATAAAAGTTGCGTCTGTTTACAATCTGGGCCATAGATTTTTACTGTCCCAGATTCAACCAATGACGTTAACGCAGAACATTGGTTTCCGCCCACCATCCCAAAGCTTGGCGTCCCAGAAGCCATGGCAACCAGCTCAGCAATGGGAGGAATGACGTGACCGGAAGGGGCGGAGCTCATACTCCGTCTTAATCCCGGAACGCCACGACTCCCATTCACAGTGGTCTGCAGCGTGACCAAGCGTCAGGAGACGCGAAACGGCCGTCGCTTTGCCACCTCTTACCCACCACCCACCTCCACCATCAGGACCCACATATTTAAGGACATGTAAGTTCTTGTATAGACAGGGCCTTCTCTCCTATTGTATCTTGGTATTTTCTGACTGAACCATTTATGTTTGTTTAGTACAAGATGTGCTATAAAACTGTGCTTTGATGCAGAATGCACTTCTTAGCCTATGTAACCTGTCTTTACATATGTATCTGTACAGCCACACAGCATGTCTTGGTGCTATGGAGTTTAATAATAACAATAATTGTCATTATTGTTATACATAGTTTCAGAGAATTCTGTGGGTGCATACCATAAAATATGTCACTATCAGTGATAAAGTTATTCTAGAGTGATTCTGTCTACTTGATGTGTGAAATGAACCAGGATGACCCTGAATAGCATCTTGACTTCAACATCACTTACAGACAAAAAGGTCTTTAGGGAATTGCTTGACTCCAAGGATGTCAGACACAAATCTAAAGATACATTTTCGTATAAATAAAGCAACTAAAGTAAAATGTGTCTTTGTAACATGTTGGTGTCACAATGAAGTCAAATTAACAGTCACGTAGCAGACATATAAAATAGTAGGCAAAAGTGGAAAGTGTAGTTTATACCTGATTGATAATCTCAGTAGATATATAAATATGCCTGAGCCTGAATACATTTTTAAAAAACTTGATGAATTCAGAAAAATATTTTTTATTCCAGCCCTAGTTTCCAGACGAAAAGTTAGGCACCTAAGCTCCAGAGAACTGATTTAAAAAAAAATGTGTTTCTCTCCATCCGGACGCCCACGCTGCTGGCCACGGCTGGTATCTAAGTAAATTCCACTATCTTGTAAGTGAAATTCCTTTTTATAGCAGTTTTATTAAAGGTTAATGCACCACAGAACACTTCTTGTTTTTTTTTTCATAGAGTCCAACTTCCCCACAAGCTCTGAAGCCGGCTCTACTGGTGTTTTAAGGAGACATTGTTCCAAAGATTATTTACCTGTCTGAGCACAATCATTTTGGAGACACCTAATCTCCAGAGAAGAGGTTCCTAATTTTTTTCCTCAAATCTCACTAAAAGTGCAAGTACTGTGGATTTCATGCAAAGAATCGAGCAATTAAGCCTCCTAGTTCAGTAGGTAGTTTGGTGCACTCTTCCTGAGCAAACTGATCAAGCTTTGTCAAGTTTGAAGGGTGTTTTCACCAGACTGCATGTTTCAGCTCTTTTTATACAGTACAGCAGGGGTGCCCACACTTTTTCGGCTCGCGAGCTACTTTAAAATTCGCCAAGGCCAGGAGATCTACCAACCAACCAAGTAGACAATGAGCGCAACTAAGGAACTTTTGCTATGCAGCATGGCTGCACCTAGCGTGTGCAAGTTGTTTTTCAATATACGCTGCTAGAGCAGCACAGTTTGAGCCCCAATTGAGCCCTATATCACCTGCATTACAAGTGATATAGTATGCGTCATCTACTGGATGAATATCATATCCTGAGATAGATAGATAGATAGATAGATATGTGCATGTACGTTCAATTGCCACTATGGATGGGACCCCAGGAGAGAAGATAAGAGTGGAGCTGCTTTGAGGGACACAGAGGCTGCTAGGGGCTGGAGGAAGCCCCAGATATGTAAATCTGCAGACATTTAGTTCAGCTCCTGTATCAGTGATCAACAGATAAAACCTGCTCTTAACTTACTTGCATAACAATAGGCCAGCATTTAGGACCCTGCAGCATGACTTCTGTCAGTCCGGATCCTTATCACTTCACTACTGTTGCTGGGAGTGGAGGGGGCAGGGTGACGGCTAATCAACATTCTCTTCAAAGTAGTGTCACTTCTTCCCTGCTGGATCTCGCCACAGACAGCCCATTAGGAGGGAGGGGGAGGCGGGCTGTACATTACACAGGAGCGGTTATCTCCTGCTCTCCGGTCAGAGCGCAGCTGCAGCACGTGTCTGCGAAAGCCTGAGAGAGACACTCGGGGATGGGAGGGAGCAGCCTTTCCAGGAGCAGGCCAGGCAGGCACCATTCTTCTCTTGTAAATCCAGCCCTGGGCGGAAGTGTTGCTTCCCGCTCTGCCTCCAGCCATGACACTACGTCATGGCAGAGCCGCCCCTGGCCTCCTCCCCTGATTGGCGAGAACAGCGGCCAGCAGCAGAATCTGATAGGACGCGGCCAATTGGCCGCGTTCTACAGCTGCCAGCCACAAAATTCAATGGGACGCGGCCATGAGGCCACGATCTACCAAACAGGCGGTCGCGATCTACCGGTAGATCGCGATCGACGTATTGGGCAGCCCTGCAGTACAGTATACGTTCAGTAGGATTCAAATCAGGAAATTGCTTTAGTCCATTGTTTTCTTAGCCATCATTTAGTGCTTTAAGCTGTGTGTGTTTGGGTCATTATTCTGTTTGAAATACAAATGTTTGCTTACTTAAAACAGAAAGTATTTGCAATAATTCAGGTTGGAGTGAGCTCCAAGATGTCTCTCGGTGCATCACTGCTTAAATATGCAAATTATCCATTGTTGTCCCTGTAGGCTAAACACACCCACATATCCGCTGGAATGCAATGATGTGTTAGCTTTTTAAACATACAGAGCCACAATAATCCAACATGCATACAGACTGATTCAGACAGGTTGGTCTTCATCAGTGCACGGCATGGATAAATGTGGCTCTATGGGGTAGGACTTGAAACACCCTGAGTTACAGAGTACCCAGCAAGCTCATGGTGAACCAGAACTCCTAGGAGTGTTTAAGAGGTTACACTTACACACTGCTATGGAATGCTATGGAATACATTTGTTTTCCATAGCATTTTAGTAAGAGAGCTTTTTGGTCCATTGTACACACTCCTAGGAGTTCTGGTTCACCATGAGCTTTTTATTCTTAGTCTTAAGGTTTCTTCAAGATTGCGGACAAGCATGCAAATACAATTGCAGGATTCCAAATCACAAAAGGCAGTACTTTTGTGATTTGGAATCCTGCAATTGTATTTGCATGCTTGTCCGCAATCTTGAAGAAACCTTAATAGGAAGAATAAAAAGACTATGGGCCATATGCAATTCACTTTTTCTCCACAGTTTTCTTCTACGTGTTATTTTCACAACTTGTTAAAAAATGCCCTTTAAGCCTCCAGCAAACAAAAAAATACTCAAAATAAATTTGATAGTACTTTATCACAAACCCTTGGGTACTTTTTCAATTGTAAACTGCTACAAATTTAGTTTAAAGAGAAGATGAAAATTATCTCATTGGAGATAACTCAGGTGAAAAAATTAATTGCATATGGGCCTATTTGTTCATTTAAAGCCCCGTATCGATTTTTGTGGAATGTATATAGTACTATAATCAGGGGTGGAACATTATTACTGTGTTTTAAAGGGGAACTGAAGTAAGAGGTATACGGAGGCTGCCATATTTATTTCCTTCTAATCAATACCAGTTGTCTGGCAGCCCTGCTGGTCTATTTATCTTCAGTAGTATCTGAATAACACCAGAAACAAGCATGCAGCTAGTCTTGTCAGATCTGACTTTAAAGTCTGAAACACCTGATCTGCTGCATGCTTGTTCAGGGGCTATGGCATATAGTATTAGGGGCAGAGGATCAGCAGGGCTGCCAGGAAACTGGTATTGCTTAAAAGGAAATAAACATGGGAGCCTCCATATACCTCTCTCTTCAGTTCCCCTTTAAGTGTCATTGTATTACTTTCACCATGAGCTTGCTGGTTACTCTGTATTCTGTTTGAGAATTTATGATGAGAAACTTAGATAGAGGTTTCTGACACCTGACAGTGTGTTTTGCTTTAGAATGTCTTCATAGTCTTCATATATCACAATTCCCTGCACAGACTAATAGTGGGCATAGAGCTAGACTTTCCAAAAAGTTCTAGTTCATCTGTCCAAAAAGACTTTCTCCAAGAAGTATTTTGGCTTTTCAATATACATTTTACAGAATTCAGTTCTGTCTTTTTTCTGCAATTTTTTCAACAGTGAAGTCCACTTGTCACTCCTAAAGTAACAGATGGTATGCGTCAAGTATGATTCACTAAATTCACTCTAACCCACGTATCTCTTATCTTTTCTATGTGAAAAAGCAAATGTACCTACAAACCCTCTTAGAATGTCTTTGTAATCATAACAAAAAGTCATGTTTTTACTTTTTCATTCCCAGTACAGAATGCTAGTACCCATGCCAGTATTCTAGACTGAAATGCAATAAATTATAATCATGTAATATTTTGTTATGATTATTCAAAAACAGCTGCACATTCTCTCTGACTTAAATTGATCCTTAAATAACTTTCCAGTTGGCAGGTCATAGGAACATCTTTTAGATGCATCTCATTTGCTTGTGCTCAGAATGGTAACTGCCTTGTGAATGCCTTTGACTATTTTGACTTGCACAGGATTCTCCGCAAAGGGGGAATGACACTGCAACTAGCAAGGATTTTATCCACCAGACAGGGAGGAGTAAACAGAGAGTAATCAGGTAACAAATGGACAGCACATTTTGAATCACTTCTAAACACAAGGGGCCATATGCAATTCAATTTTTCACCTGAGTTTTCTCCTAGGAGATAATTTTTCATCTTCCATTTAAAATAACTTTCCAGCACTTTTCAATTTAAAAAGTACCAAAAAGTAGGTAAAAAAGTACTATCAAATTTATTTTCAGTATGTTCTTGCTTTCTGGTGGCTTAAAAGGCATTTTATTGACACGTTTAAAATTATAACCTAGGAGAAAACTCAGGTGAAATAGTGAATTGCATATGGGCCAAGATGTCCTGTTTGTGTAATCTTGCTAGATTCAATTTATATTGATATTTATGTAATATTTATGTAATGCACATGCAGGGGGAAAAAAAGAAGAAGAAGATGTACGGATTCTTTGAAGCACTAGGGCGTTTCCTTACTGCACGTCAGTTGTGGGTTGGGTTGGGTTGTTCATGGGAGAGTACATTGGTAGTGAAGAGATCCACTAAATTCCAGTGGTCGGAAAGGAAGAGAGACAAAAAAGTACTCTAAACATCAGAACTTAGGAGCTTACATATTGCCAGCTCTTCCAGCTGCAGAGATTGCAATGGTAATAGTATTAGTCTATAGCCACTTATGCTACTCACTTCTTTCAACAGAAAATGAGGAACACTTTATATTAACAAAGGAATTCTAAAGTTGACTAAAGGAAACACATTTGTATATCAGTAATCCATAATGATTGGACTAAAATATGCTTCCTTTGTGATGTTAAAAATGTTTTCAAATGTTTGCACCATTTTTAGCCTAGGCTAAAAACTAAGTCACATGAATGTGTGTGGGAAGAGTTTAAGCCTTGTTTTCTTGGCACAATTATATAACACCAAGAAAACCCAGGAAAGTCTGCTATTGTTCAATTAAATTAACAGTATCTGGGTAACATAATAGGAAAACTCCATGAAATAAAAAGAAATAAGACATAAGTCAAAACCTGGTTGTTTCTATTCCAGTAAGTGCCTTTTTTCAAAGTGAAGGTTTATTGAGAGATCCACTTTAAGTAGATAATGTAAAATGAAAATAAATTACAGTGTGTTCCCTGAATGTATCCAATGGTACACCATAAAGGGTTACATTTAATATTGCATTTCTCCTCTGATAATAGGAACCCACTTCACTCATTTTTCTTCTGCTATTGTCTCATTGCCAGAGGATGATGTCACAGGAGCCACAAAAACCTTAGCAACAGGGTCCTATGTTGTTTAAGCAAAATACATTTAATTTGACTCCATGTATTGCAAGCAATATAATCCCTCTTCTGATTTCAACATGATCAACTAATCTGCTCAAAGGGATAAGCCTTGTCTCAGCCATGATGACAGGCTTAGAGAATGATAAAAATTAGGGCATTCTCACGGATTATAAACAGTAACAACAGATAAGGCTTATGAATAAACAATTTACTATAGGTGATTATGCAGAGAAATGTTATACTGAAAATTAACAGGAAGATGTTAAATAAGGGCAATATTAATAAAGACATGATCAAGTCATGATTCAGTTTTTTAAAGTGGGCAGCACAGTGGTGTACGGTAATTATTAGCACTCTCACCTTGCAGCACTGAGTACCTAGTTTGAATCTCAGCCAGGGAACTATCTGCACAGAGTTTGTATGTTCTCCACGTGTCTGTGCGGGTTTCCTCTGTGCACTCTGTTTGCCTCCTACATCCCCAAAAATACAGTTAAGTTAATTGGCTTCCCCTTAAATTGGCCCTCGACTACGATACATACACATCATGATACATACATAGACATATGACTATGGTAGGGATTAGGCAATATACTATGTACAGTGTGCTACAGAAGATGTGGGTTGCGCTATATAAATACTAAAGAATATTAATAATAATACAGTCCATATTAAGGATTATTAAGACTTGGACTTACTTTTTGAACTTTACAAAGAATTGTGATACACAATAAATGTATAGTACCTTAGGCAGCCAATAAAATAGAATCTTTCATTGACCTACCGGTAACTCCCAAATGTACAGTGTGAGTTAGACGATTACAGTTAATAAGCAGTACAGTAATTGCAAATTAGATCCATTTCATAAATGGAGAAATAAATCAATAAACACACCTAATTATGACAAGAGAAATTGTGAACAACTGACACCAAGATGTCAGAAATTATTATAAATGCTTTTTTTTTTTTTATGGCAACATACAGTGGTAAATGAAAGTTTAGGAACCCCTTCAAAATCTTCTATATTTTTCAAGGAGTGGGACTTAGAGCACCATCTGGTGTTCAAATAACTACTTAAAGGGAGCCTGAGGTGAGAAGCATATGGAGGTTATCATATACTGTATGTGCCCCTGAATTACATGTGCATGGGCCATGGACTTAAAGAGGAACTATCGCGAAAATCTTAAAATTTAAAACACATACAAATAAGAAGTACATTTCTCCCAGAGTAAAATGAGCCATAAATTACGTCTCTCCTATGTTGCTGTCACTCACAGTAGGTAGTATACATCTGACATTACCAACAGGTTTTGGGCTAGTCCATCTTTCCATAGGGGATTCTCAGCATGGCCTTTATTCTCTATAAACACATTCCCTGAAAAAGATTTATATACAAATGCTGGCCAGTCTCCCAGCTCGCTGTACACTATTTTGGCAGTTGGACAGAGCAACTGCCATTCTGCTTTTAAAAATATAGAAAACCCTGAGAACCCCCTATGAGAATATGGGCTAGTCCAAAATCTGTCGGTAATGACAGATTTCTACTTCTTATTGTAAGTGTCAGGAACATAGGAGAAAATTAATTTATGGCTCATTTTACTCTGGGAGAAATGTACTTCTTATTTGTATGTGTTTTAAATTTTACAATTTTTGTGACAGTTCCTATTTAAGCATTGAGGTTATTGCAGAGCCCAACTCAAGCACTTCATGGCCTCATGTGTGCAATGAAAAAAATCTGCTTTGCTACCAGCACCCCTAAAGAAAGCATTTACAGTGGTGAGCTAAAAATAAGAATTAGCAGAACTGTTCAAGTCTGTACCACATACATTTCCACAGGAGTAATAAAGCTTTCATAGAAGCTGTAAAGCATGTTGTAGTAACTCAGAAAGGCAAAATTAGGTTTATAAAAGGGTATGAGGAAGGTGCTGATAGTGAGGATTTGTTACCTAATTTTAAGCTGGCTGTACTTTGAGACAACAGTGTTAAATGTAAATTTGGTCTCTGATCCAATAATATCTTCTCTCAGTGAATGTCTTTTAGCTGCTAAGGCCAGTGACAACTAGGAGGTGGCCTAGGTTACCTTACTGGCATGCTTGCAGTGGCCATAAGGGTCTGGAATGGTGTGACTGAAAGAATTGTGGTATAGTCCTTCTGACCGATTATGTGCAGTAACCTTGTTATCCTAGAAAGAACCAATGGTTGACTTTTTTTAGTGTTATGATAATAAAAAAATCAATGACAAAAGGAAAGAAATGTAAACTCAAAGCACCTCTCCCTCAGAACAATATGTTTTCTACAGTATATAAGATGTTTTATGTTGTTTTATGTATAAATTCTATTAGGAGAGTTTAAAGACTGTGGAGTAGGATATCAAGTGAGAAAAAAAAAACTAGAGCAAAACCGATGCTGCTACTGTATATACTCAAGTATAAGTCTAGAAATGTAGGTCTGATTCACTTCATAATGGAGTCGATTTATACACGAGTCACAGGCAACACTGAGCGCACTTAGTAATGTGTGTACTATTAGTGACATTCCCATTTGCAGCAATTTACCCTGATGTCAGTGACACTTTGAGGAAAGGAAATGCCAAGACAACACAGGTCTGAATGTCCTGGCCACAACAACTGACAAGGAAAGGGGCAGGGTGAAAGATACTGGGCTGCATAAAAGGGAGTTAATCATTGCAGCACTTGGGAGCCTGGAGGAGATATTGGCTGCACATAAGGGACAGGAGGGGTTAAAGGCTACAGTACTGTATGCAGTGAAGTCATTAACCCCTCATGAGCCCCTAGTTAACTTTGCTGGGTAGACTTATACTTGAGTCAATAAACAATTCTAGCTTAAAAGGGTTAAATATTGTAGTCGACTTATACATGATATCAACTTGTATTCGAGTATATATGGTATGTAATGTCTCAGAACAAATTATAATTGTTGAACTGTTAGAATTAGAATACGTGATCTTGGTATTTGCTCCACATCTGTACCAGTTTTGCTACAATTTTCCTTGAACTGTTTTTGATAAATCTGTTTCCACAGTCTCCTCTACAGCATCTATGCACAGAATGCGGGAACCTCACCTTTACAATATCTTCTATAGGAAGAGAATGACTAAGCAATGATTGGCTGATGAAGCTGCCTTTTCAAGTTGTAACAATGACATCTGGAAACACTCAGCTGGGTGAACACTGAACACATTTCCCAAAAAAACAAAAAAAAAAAATGTTGGGAAAATTACGTAGACATTACTTGTTAATGTTGCAATGTAGTTTCTTCAACAAGAGTGACTTCTCAGTAATGTGAAGGGTTACTAAATCAGTTTAACTTACCTGGGTCTTCCTGCAGCCTCTGGGGTCATCCTGTGCTCGTGCCATCCTTCTGAGCCCCTCCGGCAAGTAGAAGTGACACCCTCAAAGCTGGCCAGTCGGAGGCTACTGCTGGGAGTGTTCTGTGCATGCGCAGAAGTGAATTTCCCATACAGCAAATGTGCAGAACACTTTCGTACACTGGGACAAGGAGGCATGTGGCTGGCCAACTTTTCAGGGATCGCTGCTGCTAGCTGGAGGGTCTCGGGAGAACGGCACAGGATGACTCCAGGGGGCTGCAAGAAGCCTCAGGTAGGTTAAAATTATTTTTTCCCTGCGTTTAATCTATATATATAATAGAGTAAGTGCCTCAACCTTCAAGCAGAAGAAGAAGTAGCGCCCTGCCCCCAGGGCCGGTCCAAGCAAGAAGAACGGGCTGGTCCAAGCAAGAAGAAGAAGTAGTGTCATATCAAACCTAAGGCAAAGAGGGATAATTTGCATATTCAGTAGAAGTGCATTGTGAGTAACCACAAATGTTCACTTATAGCTGAATTATTGCAGATTTGCTTCTGTTTTAAGAAGGAAAATTACACCAAGCTTTGCTTTTTTTAGTAGGAGGGCTTTTTGGTCTCTTTTATCCTCCTATACATTCTTAGTTGTTTGGATCACCCTTAGCTGGTTGGTTACTCTGTTGTACTGGTCCAAGCCCTATTTCATACAGCCTTATCAATCCCTGCTATGTACTGATGAGGACTAAATGTTTGAAATAGGCTGTCATATGTGGGTTTGATGTGACTGTGTAAAACGTAAAGCTATAGGCTTGCTTGACTTACCAATGGTGAAAAGGAATAATTTGCATATTTAGTAGCAAAGCATTGTGGGTAATCACAAATGTTCACTTATAGCTGAATTATTGCAGACTTTCTTCTGTTTTAAGAAGGCAAATTACACCAAGCTTTGATTTTTTTTTAGTAGAAGGTCTTTTTGTTCCCTTTTATCCACCTATACATTCTGAGTAGTTTGGTTCACCCTGAGCTGCTTGGTTACTCTGTTGTACTGGTCCAAGCCCTATCTCATACAGCCAAATCAATCCTTGCCATGTACAGATGAGGACCAAAAGTCTGAAACAGGCTGTCACATGTGGGTTTGATATGGCTGTGTAAAATTTAAAGCAATAGGCTTGCTAAACACCAGTGGTTCTGGATGCTTGTTTGGCTTACTAAGGGTGAAAAGGAATTATTTGCATATTTAGTAGCAGTGCATTGTGGGTAACCACAAATGTTCACTTATAGTTGAATTATTGCAGATTTACTTCTGTTTGAAAAAGGCAAAATACACCAATACAGTGTGTGGCATTGCAGGAAGTGACGACAGTGGAACGCACAATGAAACACGGAAGAGGTGAGTCATCCCCGCCCGCTGCCTCTTACTAATAGTGGCGGCTGCTACTGTGCTTAAGCAGGAGGGGGAGCGCACATGGGGGACCCAGGTGAGGGAGGGGGGTTCGTGCTGAGATTAAGCTGGAGGTAGAGCACACATGGGGGACCCAGTTGAGGGGGGGTCCAACCCCGCTCCCCGCCGCTGTGCCCAATACCCCCTTCCTGCCCTCTACCCTCTTATGCGGCGTATGCTACGCTGCGGGTCGGCTAGTTTCCTTTAATATCTAAAATTACCTTATTATTTGTTTGTCCCTTGTATGTATCAAGTCCTATTGACTGCACCACTTACGTTAATTGTCTGCAAAGTTATACAGCTTGGGACTAGGCCAAACCAGCTACTGCATTTGGATTGGTCTTGTTCTAAGCTGATTCAATTTACATAATATAAATATAACATTTGCATTAACTTTACATTATCATTGTGTAATTGACAATCTCTATAGACTAATTTACCGTGGCACAGAGGTTGGCACTTTCTCCTTGCCAGTGCTAGAGTGCCAAATTCAGCCCCCAGCCTGAACACTAGCTAGCTGCATGGAGTTATGTCAATTCTCTATTTGTGTACACACGCACGCACGCACGCACGCACACACACACACACCAAGGTAGCTTACTGAGAGTGTTCAAAGTGGATGTAGCGCTCATGTTGTTTTATAGCTCCAAAATCACTTGAGCTCCCAGCACACTAAAGTGCATTGGAAAAGAGCCTTTATAGATGTTAGCTTATTGCATTAATTTACTGCGACAAATAATCAAAATAAAGTTGTGTCAGTTATAAATGATTTATGTTCAAATGTTGCATTAATACCATTAAAAAGCATGACATCTACATTTTTCAAATGTATTTGCTTCCTAGGTAGGAATAGGATCCAGTTTGAAACATGAGAGTTGCAATATTTAATTGCACTCATATCCAGCTAGTTCAGCTAATACATACAAAACACATCTGGAAAGATTTTTTATTCTAATAAAGAAATGATAAGATGCAGGCTAAAACCTTACATAATGTACTACCAGCAATATCAGCAATTAGACAATTCACAATGCATAAAGTCCTGTCCACGTAGATGTGAATGCATTAAAAAAAAAACAAAAAAAAAAAAAATACATAGACACACTTAGACCTATACATTAAAGCAAGGACTAGGCCCTTATAGACCAAGAAGATTCAGGATAGTGAGGCAATCCATAGATGCCTTGTCAGGCTGCCAGGAGACCTTGCTGTATTTGTCTGCACTTTGTCGACCAGAAGGGAAAAGGAGTTGGTCGATTGGAGATATATGCTCTATTAGCTGTCTGTGGGTCTGGGCAGCCAGCGCTTAAGGTGAGAGCGGTTCCTGTGGGTGGTGGAGCACGGAAAAGTGGTGACAGCTGATAAGACTCTTCTCACGGGATATAGTTTGGTGGAAGGTTGTTCTCATTGGATTGATAGCCTATGCGATGAAAGTCTCTCTTTTCTCTTTGTCCCCTATGCATGAGGAATATCGGATGTGAAGATCAGAGTGGATTTGACCTGCTGACTGTGTGGCTCAGGATCTCTCTACTCAATTAGTGGACTGTGAGGCAGCGCATAGTTTTGTTTAAATTGTAAATGGATGAGGTACAGTTGTTGGTGTGAAAACACTACACAGAGAATTTAATGTGTGCATGATCAAACCAAGTGAAACCTGACAAATCTGGCTCCCTAATGCCCCCGTACAACAAGGGAGCTGCAGGGTCCCCAAACCCTCTCATTGCTTGGAAACCACAGTGGCACCCTGGAGAGTGGGGCTGGGAGGTGCAGATGACCCCCCAAGCATGGCCGGCGCTGGGAAGACTTGCCCGCACCTACCTTCCAAAAATTAAAAACAGGCACTTACCTTAACGTCCATTGCGTTCTGCTACATGAGCACGACTTGGGAGCTAACACATGAGAAAGGAGTGAAGCATGGACCACTCCAAGCTTTGGAGCTCAGGGCTGGCTTTCACACAACACTCCAGGGGGAGGGAGGACAGGCACAGATAGCTCGCTCCAGGGCTCTCACCTCCTAAAACAAGCCATCCACCACCCACCTCCAAAGGGGGTATAGATATGAACACACTACACAGAGAATTTAATGTGTGCATCAAACCAAGTAAAACCTGACAAATCTGGCTTTGCAAATTTGGCCTAATTGGCTTCTCATGAGACATTGCTCATGCAAATATGCATTTGCTTTCGCATGCCAAAGTTTGCAGAGTCTAAAACTAATACCGCAAAGCAGTTGCCCTGCAGGAATTAGTTCATGCTACATTAGAACTATCCAGGAGCGCCATGTGGAGGCTCCCCAATACCAGGGGGCTGGTGGGGATTCACACGTTAGGCAGTCCAGGGGCTGCCGCTGCATCCATGCCAATTGGTCCTCAAAAGGTTAACTTATCCTATTTTGGTTCCTGGACGTAGTTTCTACGTCCAGGAACCATGCGCGCTACCGAGCGCTCCCGCGGCCGATCGTGCGCGTGCATGCGCACTCCCGGCCGCGAATTCGGTAGCCAAGGAATCAATGTATCGGGCTATGGTGCCCGATCACTGATTCCTCTCCCCCGCTGAAAAAGCGACAGCTTCTCTCGGAAGCTGTGCTTTTTCTGGCTGTCTCCTTCCCGATGCGTCACTCTAAGCGCGTGCTACGCTTAGAGTGATGTCATGTAAACAAACTCATGGCCGCCATCTTGTGGCCAAAAAGTAATACTACACCTGGAAAAAAAATAAAAAAAAATTAACACACATTTACATTATAAATCTATTGTTTACCTCCCACCCTCCCAAAACTACCCAAATAAAATGTTTACTATATAAAAAAAAAACCATTACAATAAAAAAAAAAAACTTGTAAATATTTACCTAAGGGTCTAAACTTTTTAAATATCAATGTAAAGATGAAATATTTCTATATTTTTTTTATTTTAAACTTGTAAATAGTGATAGATGCAAAATGGAAAAAAATGCACCTTTATTTCCAAATAAAATATTGTCGCCATACATTGTGATAGGGATATAATTTTAACAGTGTAACAACCGGGACATATGGGCAAATACAATACGTGAGTTTTAATTATGGAGGCATGTATTATTTTAAAACTATAATGGCTGAAAACTGAGAAATAATGAATTTTTCCATTTTTTTCTTATTCTTCCTGTTAAAATGCATTTACAGTAAAGTGGCTCTTAGCAAAATGTACCCCCAAAGAAAGCCTAATTGGTGGCGGAAAAAACAAAATATAGATCAGTGCATTGTGATAAGTAGTGATAAAGTTATAGGCTAATGAATGGGAGGTGAACATTTCTCACGTGAAAACGACGGAACGCGAATGGGTTATAGACTGTCTTTATGGCTTAGAAGAGAAGTTTTTTTTTAAACCCCAATTCCTTCTAATAATAATAATAATATTAATAATAATAATTAAATATTATTATTGATATACATATATATAATAGGCTACATGCCTCAACCTTCAAGCAAGAAGAAGAAGTAGTGCCCTGCCCCCAGGGCCGGTCCAAGCAAGAAGAAGGGGCCGGTCCAAGCAAGAAGAAGAAGTAGCGCCCTGCCCCCAGGGGCGGTCCTACACTTGCCGCTGAGCTTGAGGGGGTAGTGGGCAGGAAGGGGGTATTGGGCACAGTGGTGGGGCAAGGGGTTGGACACCCTCTACCTCACCTGGGTCCCCCATCTGCACTCTCCCTCTAGCTTAAGTTCAGCAGCAGCCGCCACTATTAGTAAGAGGCAGTGGGCGGGGATGACTCACCTTTTCCGCGTTCCATTGTGCGTTTCACTGTCGTCACTTCCTGCAATGCCGTCCACTTACAATACAGTGGGCGGCATTGCAGGAAGTGACGACAGTGGAAAGCACGCTGGAACGCGGAAGAGGTGAGTCATGCCCGCCTGCTGCCTCTTACTTATAGCGGCAGCTGCTGCTGCTGAGCTTAAGCTGAAGGGGGAGCGCAGATGGGGGACACATGTGAGGGAGGGGGGGGTCCGACCCCCCTCCCCGCTGCTTAAGCTGGAGGGGGAGCGCAGGTGGGGACCCAGGTGAGGGAGGGGGGTCCGACCCCCCCCCCCCCCCCCCGCGCCGCTTAAGCTGGAGGAGGAGCGCAGATGGGGGACCCAGGTGAGGGGAGTGGGGTCCGACCCCCCTCCTCGCACTGTGCCCAATACCCCCTTCCTGCCCACTACCCTCTTATGCGGCGTATGCTACGCTGTGGGTCCGCTAGTATTATTTAATAATGAAAGTTAAGAGGAAAACATCCCTACAAAAAAGGTTTCAAGACAGAACAAAAAACGTTTCATTTCAAAGTTCAGAAAGAATTAAGAGGGATAGGAGACAATTTTAATAACTTGTTGATTCTTCAAGCTGCAGAAGGTCTGCAGAAAGTTTAACAGTTCGTTTAACTTAAAATGAAACAAGTCTGACACATTATTGGCTCAGAGAACTTTGTGAAACAAAAGCTCAAAGTAAAATTTCAAGTAATATGAGGACAGGATAGCCATTACATATTCTCCTGTTAAAGAGGAACTTTAACCAAAGATTGAACTTCATTCCAATTAGTAGCTGATCCCCCTTCCCCACGAGAAATCTTTACCTTTTCTCAAATAGATCTCCAGAGATTTCTGGATGGCTGATATTGTAGTGCAACCCCTCCCACTGTGGTCCTGACAGTTTGCTGTCTGTGAACCTCATTGCACTGTGGGAATTAACAGCTTTTTCTGCCTGCCAAGCAAGCCGTATATCCCTCTGTGCACAGAACTCGCAGTAACATTCCTTACAGATCACCTGGCAGAACTAAATATGTCACCGTCATTGATACATTTCAGAATGTAAATTCGGGAGAGGAAAGATTTTATAATGGGCAAATTCTAAATAAATAATGTATTAATGAATATTGTAGAAAAAACAAAAACAAAACAAAATATTTTTTTGTTATTTCCACTACAGTTCCTCTTTAAGAGCAAGAAGAAATGTAAAAGATTTATGAAAATGTATATATTAGGGACAAGGCCTAGAGCATTTCTGAGTCTAATTTCTTAGAGGAGTGTAAAATTCGCCTGTGCACCAGGTTCTAGCCTGAAAGGCAGAATATACACAAATGGCTGTTTAATTATCCAGTTCCCTCTGGGAACGTGCACTAGACAAGTATGTCCACTGTCTATGGAGCGCCTTGTTCATGGTAAAATATTAAATGCAGGACAGCATTATGGGGTGCTCAACTAATGATTACATGGATTGTGGACTTTCCACAGGACACTCAAGGGTTAAGCTTTTGTGAGAATTGGTTGCCTAACATCCTGGGTGGGACCTTTTTTTTGTATTTAAATGCTGTATGGTTCATTCTAATAGTACACCTGTTAGAGGACCAAACAGGTCTATAACATGTAGTGTGCTTCAGCTGTCCATAAATGCATTTTTTGCAGGCAGTGTTGTGCAGCCTCTTTATATGCCTTGTATACCGACTATCTACTACTTTGGTACCCTTTGGTACACTTTATCTGCTGTACAGTAAGCAATTTGATTTCAAGAAGACCACAGTATAATTGATCTTCACAGAAAACATGAAAGAAAAAACGTATTATTTATGCAGATGACATAATATACTGTATCTATTCCATCCTGACCAACTCATTTTGCACCTAGTATAGTTGTGGTGCATATGATTTCTTATTCTGGTATTATTCAGGCCTGGCAAGGAAATGAGTGTATCTCTTTGTTCTGGTCATTATTAATCAAATTACTTAATTTACAGTTTGGATCTCTCACACAATGTACTTGGGACACCCTAGAAACTTTATCATGGCCGACACTGAACATTAGTATTCCTGGTTGAAGGGCAAGAAGTGTTTATAATAAATCTAAAAGTCCACTGCGCTCTCACTTTTCAATCAGTATTGTACCAACCTATAAAACAAACAAATTACACATTGTGAGAGATAGCGGAGCCGCTGCCAGAACGCACGTGGCGGCGGACTCCGCATCTCGGACAGGGGCTTGGCGGACTCTGCCACACAGTTGCTGTCTGGGGGGTCGCCCGCTCTCTCGCCGGCTCGGAGTCGGCACATTACGCGCGCACGCGCGAAGAGACAGGAACTTTATTGTTCCAGGAGAGGAGTCAGCTGACCAGGCTATCTCTGAGGCTTGCCTCTCCGAGACGCCGCCCCTAGCAGACGATTACTTCCAGCAGCTGAGAATCCTCTCTCTGCCTGCTTGAGGATCTCACACACGGGGTTCCCATTCAGAGGTAACCACACCTCTGAGGAATTACCGTGTGGTGGATATTTCCACATACGTGTGAATTATTATTGTTGTCTCATTGCCAATTGTTGTATTGGGCGTCCAGAGGTTAGCTGCGCTTGTATTATTGGTGATTCTGCAGATCATCAATAATCGGGTGACATCTGTATTGTTGGTGATACTGCAGATCGTCAACAATCGGATTCTCTCTGGTTGCTTACAACGATCCTTTCACACATCATACACAACATAATTCTGTTATAAATAAACAGCACACAAATTCTGTGTAGCGCAAACCAAGTGCTGTCACTGTCACCCACAATCAGAAAGGCTCACCGGATTATAGCCACCTCGTTTTCAGGTGGATCTCACGTTCTAACTATGTTTCACCAGGGTACTTCAGTGAATCATATCAGAAGGCTTGGTTTAAAACTTTTAATCTTTGTTAAAACTTCAATAAAACACAATAAAACGTAATTGCGCAAAGCAACTGCAGCAAAAAATTTGCTCACAATTGTGCTTCTCGCTCCAACCTCACCACTTACATACTCAGGATAAATAGAACCATATCACAGCAGTGTTCCTAGGGCCCTCTCCAGCTCTGCAACGGTTCCCAGGTGGCGTCCCGCTATCCGAGATCCCCACGCTGATCGTGCACCTTTCCACATTCCACTGCTACTCGAGATGTGATTGCGTCAGGCGTACTGGCTCCACCCAACGCCTTTCGAATCATCATCAGGCCAGACGCATCAGGGGCTGAAGAACTGTTTATAGTCTAAGTTGCTATTCTACCAATATTAGCAATGCAGCATGTAAATTTAATTAAAATAATGGCTTTGACTAAAATCCTTTGTATTCTGCAACACTATCTGGTTTACCTCACTTTTACAAATGTTTCAAAATCTCTAATCAATACTGTAATCCTTTGTTTATAATAATAAACCTGTGTAAAGAGATGTAAGATGCCCATACTTACTGGTTCCACCAAACTACTGGGTGGGGTAGGTCGTAGTGGTTGTGCCATCATTCTGCAGCTCATTAATCAAATCTGGCATCTTCTTTTGGGGATTTGGACAAAGGTCAGACCTACTTGCTACTGGCCTCACAAGGATAAGCAGCCATCTACTTATGGATTGTGTAGCAGGCGCAGGCTTAAGATATAACAATAACCTGTTTTGGGCCAAATAATATGGTCTCTTGGTCACAAAAAGTGTTTAGGTGTTAGGTTTGATCAACATGTCTCTTTGTGTACCAACTGAAACATGAAATTAGCTTGATTTGTTTCTGGAAGACATATTAAGCATAATGGTTAGCCAAACAAACATAGACAGGCACTCCAGGAGTCTTTAGCTGTCATTAAAAGCACATATATGATATACGTGAAATTGCCACAGCACATTTGAGCTGTGGGGGGCACTTACAAGCTGTTTTAGCCTTACCTATGGGCCTACCACTAGTGTAATAAATATCAGAGTGGGCATTGCAGATAAGCCTGTCAGAAAAGAGCTGATGTGTTCAATAACTACCTCCAGGATGGAAGCCAGCCTTGCCACAGCCGGTGGAAGTATCCAAATGAATACTGCAAGCAGAAAGCTTGTAAGTGGCCCCATGACTAGTACTACAATTTAATTTGTCTACTTGTGCTTTTAATAAAGATTAGATACATAGATTGTTGCAGCCAGGCAGGGGCCTCCTGGAGTGTCTCTCCACCTTTCTTTGGTTGATTCTGGTATCTGGTCTAAGTTAAGCTCTCAGTCTGGTTTATAAACATAGGCCAGAATTAGCATTGTCTGTAGTGTGGTGGTTAGATCAACTTTTTGAAAACTTCCTTTTCTCAACTTAAAGATATACTCATGCTTTCTTCTAACTTGCTATACTTTAAATTTAGACTTAGACATGCTCTACGGTTGCACTTCCTCCTCTTAGATATGACTGTGGTGTACTCTTCAATTGCTTTTCTGCTGCAACAATACTTCTGTAAAGACTTGATGCATAACCTGTACATTCAAAGGGACCTTGAAGCGAGGTGCATATGGAGGCTGCCATATTTATTTCTTTTTCACACTACTGCAATTTAATTTGACTAACACTATCAGGACATCCAGGAAATTAGTATTGTTAAAAGGAAATAAATATGGCAGCCTCCATATCCCTCATCAGGTTGCCTTTATTACACATTTCAGCTAGCTGGCAATGCAGAGAAGATGCACTCCCAGGTTGCTTGATAACATTTGCATCTTTTTATAAAGCACCAACATATTCAGTGTCTCTGACATATTTATTACCTTTCAAACAATGCTGGTTGCCTGGCTGTCCTTGCTGCTGTGCATCTAATACCTTTAACTATAGACCCTGTACAAGCATGCAGATCTGGTGCTCTGACTGAATTCGGACTTGAGTAAACACAAGCTTGTTTTGGGTGTGGGGTTTGTTATAATTTAAGTATTATATGATTGAAGTCGTAGGCCTCAGTTACCTGAACTGAGTTTAGTTAAAAGACTTGATGTGCAGAGTCTCCCTTCAAACAGCATTTCTAGAAACACTGGAACATGGGTGTTTGTGCCTTACACAGAACCAGCCAAGGTTAAAGAGTTTATCTACCCGATGTACAGACAGATAGGCAGTCTTGTTCTGTAAACATCAGTTATGTTTCAGAACAAGATGACCGGTGCCTGGAAAATGGGACTTTCCAGGCCATGCGCAGTAACAACTGTGCGTGTCATGATACCACGAGGGTCTGAGCCAATTGTAGGCTTGGGGGTATGGCTCAGATGATGTCACATTTAACTCTTTAGTGACCAGTATTAAAGCAGGTGACAGGCTGCAGAGAGTCACTCTTTCAGCTTCCTGTAACTGCTGGCTTCAACCCTTTACTTTTATTTATAATATGTCTTGTCATCTTATCTAACTGTATGTTGTATATAGGACTAAGAGCAACTTAGTCTAGATATCACGTAGCCTAGATGTAACATGAAGATAAAGACTGATTACCATTCAGCAGGAATGGTATCAAGAAGCTGTAACACAACTGACTTACTACAGAACAAACTGCTTTGCTAAGATGTAACCACATGTACTGTATATCTGTTTACTGAATAAATTCCTGAAACTTTGAGGACGCCTAAGAAGTTTTATCTCCTATGCTGTTGCTGTCATGAGAGTCAAGTTATCTCACTTCCTGTGAGTTGCAGCTCTAATGAGTTGCTGGTGCCGGAACAAAGGTGTAGTGTTGTTGCCAATAGCAACCAACGTATAGTTTCTTACAGGGTTCAGACACTACTGATGCCAGACAGATCAGTCTTGCAAAACACCTATAATGTTCACAAAGAGATTGACTGCTCTCATAGACTAGGATAAGTTCAGTTCCAATAGCACCATTCAGTTTTCTTCAATCCAACTGTATCCATGTGATCCAAAAGCCAAATGACTCCACGATATCCATTCGTCATGAAAAATAAAATTAAAGGCACATAGCGTAATCTAGTTACAAAATGAGTGCCCATCACCTCTCCAGTGTGAATACAGCCCAGCACCTAGTGCAAAAATAGAGATGGCCCGAATCCTATTTTAGGTTCAAGAACCTCCCGCGAAAGTTCGGTTCGCGCGAACTTTCGCAAACCGCAAATGGGGAGGCAGACTTTGAAAACTAGAAAAATTTATGCTGGCCACAAAAGTGATGAAAAAGATGTTTCAAGGGGTCTAACACCTGGAGGGGGGCATGGCAGAGTGGGATACATGCCAAAAGTCCCGGAGAAAAAACTGGATTGGATGCAAAGCAGCGTTTTAACTGAATGCTAAATTGCAGGCCTAAAGTGCTTTAAAATATCTTGCGCGTGTATACATGAATCAGGGAGTGTAATTAGAGTACTGCTTCACACTGACACATCAAACTCACAGTGTAACGCACCGCAAACAGCTGTTTGCGTAGTGACGGCCGTGCTGGACTGGTGTGCACCATGGCGAGATTGCTCTTCCTCACTCAGTGATGTCAGGTAATGTCTGACTGCCTTATCAACTTTCGTTAGTTCTTTCTCTACCATTGTTAAAGCTTACATCTATTTTTTAAAATACTTGTTCTACTTGCTGTTCAGTACCTGCATCAAGAATCCTTTATGGAGAGCAAGTCTGCCATTGCGAGTGACCACGGGTAATGGCCGGGGAATCCTGGTTCAATACCAGTCCGGAGTGGGAGCCTAAGAAATGGCTACCACCACCACACAGCTAAGGAAGGCAGCAGGCATGCTGTGGGCAAAGGAGCAGCAACGGCTACCACCACACATCCAAGGAAGGCAGCAGGCATGGCATGCACGTCCCGAGGTAGTGACCAAAAATAACAATACAGGAGGACTTTTGAGGCCCTGCTGTATATGTGAGATGAATCAAATTTAAATCCTTTAACGAGAATCTTTTATGGAGGGCAAGTCTGCTTATGCGAGTGACCACGGGTAATGGCCGGGGGAATCCTGATTCGATTCCGGTCCGGAGTGGGAGCCTAAGAAACAGCCACTGATCCACCTGTTTGTTAAGAGCAACCAGGAGTGCTGTTCCAGTGTGACTCTCCGGCTTTGAGGCAAGACATGTCTAAGATGGCATGACACCGTCGTACCTAGCATGCAGCATAGGCCCTGGGGAGCTGGGTCTGTATAGCTGGAGAGGAGATCGCAGCACCAGTAGAGTTGAACTGCCACTCAGCCAAGGAGGAGGAGGAGGACGACAGCGAAGAGGATGTAGCAGGAGGAGAGGAGGTGGCAGGCCGTGGAGAGGTCACAAGTTGGTTCGCTGCACAGCCACGTACTAGACCCTGCTTGCCATCGGTCACCAGGTTGACCCAATGGGCTGTGTAAGTAATGTAGCGGCCCTGACCGTGCTTGGCAGACCAGGCATCCGTGGTCAGGTGGACCCTTGACCCAACGCTGTGTGCCAGAGATTACACCACTTGCCTCTCAACTTCATGGTACAGTTTGGGTATCGCCTTTTTAGAGAAATAATTGCGGCCTGGCATCTTCCACTGCGGTGTCCCAATGGCCAATGGCAAATTTATGGAAGGCCTCAGAGTCCACCAGCTTGTATGGTAACAGCTGGTGAGCTAACAGTTCCGCCATGCCAGCTGTCAGACGCCAGGCAAGGGGGGGATTGGCAGAAATTGGCTTCTTCCACTCAAAGATTTCCTTTATGGACACCTGACTGCTGCTGTGGGCAGAGGAGCAGGAACTGCTCAAGGGCAGAGGCGGAGTGGAGGAGGGGGGCTGTGAAGGTGCAAGGGAGAAAGTGGCTGAAGATGCTGCTGATGAAGGAGGAAGAGGAGAAGGAGGGTGGCTTTTCTTTTGTGTTCTGCTTTTGCTCAGGTGCTCTTCCCATTGCAGTTTGTGCCTTTTCTGCATGTGCCTTCGTAAGGCACTTGTCCCTACGTGAGTGTTGGCCTTTCCACGGCTCAATTTTTGGAGGCAGAGAGAACAGATGGCATTGCTCTGATCTGAGGCAGACACAATAAAAAATTTCCACACCGCTGAGCCCCTATGGGGTGATGGCACTATGGTGGCATCAGCAGCTGACGTTGAAGGGCATGTTGGCTGGCTGACGCTGTACATAGGTGGCGATACATGCCACCGAACACTGCCACCAGCTGTTTCTGGCGATGAGCTCCCCCGCTTCTTTCAGCAACTCGTCTCCTCCTACTCCTCTCTGACTCCCCCTCTGAACTGTCCCCCTGTTCATCTCCTCTATTGGGAACATACAGTACGTGTGATCCGTATCATCGTCATCATCATAATCATCCTGCCCATCTTCGCTTGCCTCAGACACCTTCAAAACTGCACCAACAGCAGGTATTTCATCATCTTCACACATTGCGTCCATAGTGTCACGGCCTAACTTAGACATATGTGGTGGTGTAACTTGCTTAGCGCCTTCATCTGATTGTAACAGTAATGGCTGTGAAGCAGTTAATTCACCACCAATTAACTCCTGTGAAGTGTCAAATGCAAAGGATGTGGTGCTTGTATTAGTGCTGGTGGCTGCGGAAGATGAGGTGTTCTGTGTTAAATAGTCAACCACGTCCTGACAATCTTGAGAGTTGATGGGATGTGCCTTCTTCTGAGCTTTGTACTTTGGGCCAGGGCCGCACGAAATCAAATCAACACGACCTCGCACAGACCTGCCGGGTGGCCTTCCTCTGGGTCTGCCTCTACTTCTTTCTCTACCTGTTTTGTCCGTTTTGTCCATATCGGGGGTTATGAAGTGAAAGGTATGCACTGACTTGACTAATATAATGTGCAGTAACACAGGTGCAGTTAACAGGTATGCACGGAGTGGTATATCACACTGCGTGCACTCACATAGGTAGGTGGGTGCACAGAACACAACAGGTAGGTATATGCAGTGATGAGGCGGGTGCACTGTGAACAACAGGTAGGTATATGCAGTGATGGGTATTACAATGTGCACCTGTCACACACAGACAGGTAGCAGACAGGCACAGTGACACTCACGTAGATAGGTGGGTGCACTGTGAACAACAGGTAGGTAGGTATATGCAGTACTGTGTATTACAATGTGCACCTTTCACACACAGACAGGTAGCGGACAGGCACAGTGACACTTTGTGAGCTTAACTCATGTAGGTAGGTCGGTGCACTGTGAACAACAGGTAGGTAGGTATATGCAGTGATGGGTATTACAATGTGCATCTGTCACACGCAGACAGGTAGCGGACAGGCACAATGACACTGCATGTGCTCAACTCACGTAAGTAGGTGGGTGCACTGTTAACAAAAGATAGGTAGGTATATGCAGTACTGGGTATTACAATGTGCACCTGTCACACACAGACAGGTAGTGGACAGACACAGTGACACTGTGTGCGCTCAACTCACGTAGGTAGGTGAGTGCACTGTGAACAACAGGTAGGTAGGGATATGCAGTACTGGGTATTACAATGTGCAGCTGCCTGTCACACACACAGGTAGTCACTAAATGTGCTGGACCTGGCAGTGGCACACACACAGTATGAATTATCAAGGCTGTCAGTGGTGCACACAGAAAAAACTTGGATCACAAGAACAAGATTAGCTCTCAAAAGAGCTGATGTGGGGTGCTATTTTAGCTATAAGAATCAGCAAGGAGCAAGCTAACAAGCCTACAAGAGCCTAACTAATCTTTCCCTATGAGAGTCTGCAACAGCAGCAGCAGTCCCTTTTCTATTTACTGAAACACATGAGTGAGTATAATGGCTGGCGATGCCTGCCTTTTATAGGGGGGGGAGTGGCTCCAGTAGGGAGTGTAGCCTGATTGGCTACAATGTGCCTGCTGACTGTGATGTAGAGGGTCAAAGTTGACCCTAATGGTGCATTATGGGGGTGAACCGAACTTCCAGAAAAGTTTGCGGTTTTCCGCAAACGCGAACCACCGGAAGTTCACCGGAAAACGTTCACCAGTGAACCATTTGGGCCATCCCTATCAACAAAAACACATTCCCCCCACTGCGTCTGCACTGACCTGATTATCCTCCAATCAATCCGGAGGTATGGATATAAAGCGACATAGGGGGCAGGCACAACCGTTGATCACTGATCACTCCAAAGAATCTATAAACTTAAGAAAGCTCCATATAGCGTAAAATCATTTATTTGTAAAAAGCATTCAATTCAAAGATGCACTCACAGAAGTAGGAAGTCAAGCACGTGTAAAACAAGGGAGATGTGGGGGTGTCTTGACACCCTGCAGAAAAGGCACAGGAAACAAAAAGCAGGAGCCCAGTAGTGCAATACGTCAGATATCAACGTTGAGAAAAAGAAGAAATTAAATCACTGCTCACAAAGGAGGGTTGCATGGGGCAATCGACCACAGAAAGCAGGTGGAGATCACAAACTCGGCTCCACTCGGGGTGGTCCAAAGTGGATCTCGATGTGGTCGCTCTCTTAAAGGAAAAAGGGGACAGATGTCCACCCTGGTGGATACCACGGGTGTTCTCTCACCGCCCCTCGTACAAGCTTCCCCACGCCGATTGATATTTGTCATTTGGCACTTATATTGGCCTGAGGAAGCAGGCTCAGAATGCAAAACATGTTGCCTGTGCTAAAAAAAAAATCTTTTTTAATTTTACAAAGATTTCATCATTTGAGGTAAGATACCTCATTACTTTTTCATTTTAAACTTTTTTTTTGAAGTTTTTATCCAACCTGGGCGCCGCTTTCCCCCTATGTGCAACATGTAAAACAAATCTTTAACGGTCCTGGATAGCCGCTGACACACATGCAGCCTCACTTCCCTGCATCTCCTAAGGACTGCCGGTCATGTGATGCATAGCTCCAGCCTACGCGTTTTGTCAGAGGTCTGACTCATCAGGGGCTGACATAACACTCTGTGCCGGCTCCTAAAAATCCCCCCCACGCCTCCCGCCCAGTAAAAGCCCAACCTCTTATGCAAAAAAGGGATTCTCAGATGCAATCTGTATCAGTGCTTAGGGCTCTTTCACATCAGACAACGCGAACAGGAGCCGTTCTCCTGCACGCGTTGTCTGCCTGCGGCGTGTCGTCGGGTATCTGCGGTGCGACGCAATCAGCGGCGGTAGCTGGTAATTAAACCCGACGGAAAACGCTGGCTCGCGGGTGCGTTGGAGGAAAAACTGCGCCCGGGTGCGTCGGAACCGCAACGCATCGAAACGCAGCGTCGAGTGTGAAAGGTAAAATGAAAGTCTTGGCGTTAACGCAGAAAGTCTGCCCTAATGTGAAAGAGCCCTTATCGCTGGGGGGGGGGGGGGGGGGGGGGGAGGGGGGGATACAGTACTTAACTTCATATGAACAGCAGCTGAGAATCCCAGCCATCCCAAAATCTGTGATGGCTGCTGGAACCAGAATACTTACTTGTTTGCTGCTGCTAACTTTTAATGCCAGCAGACTCCTTCTTGCTATCAACCTGAGACTCCCCCATACTAGTATCTAAGGCTAACTGGGAACATGCAAGTGTGTGATTGAAGATGTGTTTTTTCATAGCTGGACAGAACTAATTCAGTCATAATTTAGTCGAAAGTAAAAAAAAAATCTTAAACACTTCATTGGCTTTTGGTTTGTGTATAAAAATAGGTTTCACTTAGTTTACAGCCTACCAATGAGACTACCAATGTATATTTTATAATAAAATTTAAAAAAGGCGGGTCACGGGTCTGGAGGCCTGTGGGTCGGGTGTGGGTACCAGATTCACCAGAAAGAGGGTTGTGGGTTGTGTGCGGGTAGCGGTGCTGCAAGGTGTGGGTCTGAAAAAGTAAACCTACACAGGCCTCTAGTATGGTTAGCCCTAGTATACTGGCTAACTAGAATCACATTACGTTTTCCACATAATGAGAAGTTAGCATTTTACTTTAGATCCCAAAACTGGCCTTTTTAGTATAATATGTGATCTCTCTATTGCCAAATAGCATGAAGCCTTGATTTTAGAAACTCCATTCTAGGCCAAAAAGACAATAGCATCTAGCTAGTTATCCCTACCCTCCTCTCCATTTCTGACTGAATTTGATCCATTATTTACACTTTTCATCACAAAATAAAGGCAAACACTTATAGAAGTTGCCCTTCAAAATATTACAAAAAAATCATTTTTAGACCCTGATCAATAAATACCATGAGTAGACTGGCAAAATTCATTGAAGCAATGTTAAATAAATATCAGTGTCATACTCACGGTCCTCTTGATTTAGGCAAACAACAAGAAGATTTTGGCCAAACATTCAGCAAAACTATGCAGGAGAACAGAGGCGCCAAAAGGAAAAAAGGAAGCTAAATGAGCTTAAAAACCAAATTCTTGGTAAATAGAGGAGGTAGTGGTGGACTTACCTCCTCCAAGTAGACACACAACGACTGTAGTAAAGACAGTCAATAGATTTTATTTATGAGCTCCAAATATGCAACGCGTTTGGCAGGTTTGATCCCGCTTCATCAGGCAATAACAACGGAGCAATAGCATATGTGGTCAGTAGAAGAGCCAGGCACCTCCTGCATTGCTCCATTGTTATTGCCTGATGAAGCGGGATCAAACCTGCAAAAAGCGTTGCATATTTGAAGTTCATAAATAAAATATATTGACTGTCTTTACTACAGTCGTTGTGTGTCTACTTGGAGGAGGTAAGTCCACCACTACCTCCTCTATTTACCAAGAATTTGGTTTTTAAGCTCATTTAGCTTCCTTTTATCCTTTTGGCGCCTCTGTTCTCCTGCATAATATTGAGTCCACCCTGGGTGGAGGGTTGAACCCCCTTTTTCTCATCTACAGATAGCAACTTCTTATTCCTGAGTGGGGTCAGGAAAATCTCCCCACCTACCTTTACAGTGGTTGCCTAACGGTAACCCTGGTTTGTGAGTATTAAAGGGAAGGTTCAAGCAAAATAAAAAAATGTGTTTCACTTACCTGGGGCTTCTAGCAGCCCCATGCAGCCATCCTGTGCCCTCGTAGTCACTCACTGCTGCTCCAGTCCCCCGCTGGCAGCTTGCCGACCTCGGAGGTCGGCGGGCCGCATTGCGTACATTTTTACGCATTCCCGCTAGTGCAGGAACATTAACACATACATTTTTATGCGTTACTGGTCCAATGCGTACATTTTTACGCATTAAACCAGTAATGCGTAAAAACGTATGTGTTAATGTTCCTGCACTAGCGGGAATGCGTAAAAATGTACGCAATGCGGCCCGCCGACCTCCGAGGTCGGCAAGCTGCCAGCGGGGGACTGGAGCAGCAGTGAGTGACTACGAGGGCACAGGATGGCTGCATGGGGCTGGTAGAAGCCCCAGGTAAGTGAAACACATTTTTTTATTTTGCTTGGACCTTCCCTTTAATATTTACTCTATCTAGTAACCATTTACCAGTACATATTACACTATTGGGGCTCTTGGTGTTCCTTGTTTTTATTCAGCAAAACTAGTAAGAAAGGATTACCATTAATTATAAAGCTGTAATATAAATAGAGCTGACAGTTGTGCAGTACTTCCCTGATCAGATACTCAAGCTGTATAGTGCTTAAAGAGATCTTTGACCACATGACAGCATAGTTCACCCACAGAGTCCTAGTTTTAGGTTTGTTTTTTTTAAATTCATTTATGTCCTTAAAAGTAAGGGTATAAAAAACCCTTGGTTTAAAATGATCTATTAGGTAATGTCCCATTACCTTCCTGCACTAACAAAGATAAGAAAGTTTTGCCAAAGTCTGTGGCTTTCAAGTAGCCTCCAGGTGCCTTGTCAGGCCTGGAAAACATTGACCACAAGACCTCCGTTTAGTAAACACTGTTCATTTAGACCAGGTCTTATCGTTATATTGGGTTTCTGCAACAGAGTATTGAGAGAACAGTCCTCCAGTTGATTAACTATCTGAACCATGCACATCTGTCAATTTATATCTGGGTTAGCTGTATTGCTGTTCATTTTGTATTTGAAATAATTTTGTAGGAAGAGGTCCTGCTGCTGCTGTAACCTATGCAAAGGATACCAACTGAATCAATGTACTAAGGATAGGTTCATAGTAGGAGGTTGAGTTGCAAAGTTGCAACGCAACGAAAAAGTGGTAACAGATTAACTTTACATTACCGTCGGCATCGCATACAGTAGGTACAGTGAAACATACAGGCAATGAAAAGTATGCTTTCCTGTACCTGGTAATGTGTGCATTTAGAGGTAACACAATGAAGTAGTGCGTTACCATAACGCTACATGTTACAATGAAACTCGAACATTGCACTGTGAACGTCGCATATACTTCTCATTACAGTGCGATAAGCTGCGTTATAAAACTTTATAGCGCAGCACCACAACATCCTACTGTAAATCTAGCCAAAGCCCTGCTTATTTTGTCAAAACAATAAACATACAAAATATTAAATCATAAGTCTGAAATACTCATGAAAGTTTGAAATAAAAAACTCTGCTTGTTTTAAAATGTTCCTGTGTCAAATGGCACAGTAAAACAAGAATAGGAAAATAATAAAATGCTTACATGCTTTTGCCTGGGAAATATCAACTTCTTGTGTATTTTCCACTAGTACATGTATCTAAGCTTTTATTTATGCATCTCAACAAAATCCAGATTTATTTTGCTGTCTGAAAGGTTTGATTCATCAGTTTATGCACAAAATGTCTTTCTGTGCTCAAAGAGGGAGTGTGGTAGTTATAATATTTATAAAAAAAATATTCTTCACAAACAAGTAGGCCATGTTTCATAATGAAACCTCGAGCAATCAAAAGTGTCCCACGATAAACACATGACCCAGATTAAAACATTTGTTTAACTGTATACTATTGTTGGATGGAAGTATTAAAAAAAGATAGTTCACTCGCAGAAGTTTACTTCATGCCTCTGCTTGACATATGTGAATTTAGGTACAAAAGCACATGTAGTTTATGACCCACAACAAAACTACTGTCTTTTATAAATTTCTATGTAGCCTCCTGTCAACCTCTGACTGTTCCATTTTAACATTCTTGGATAAAATACTTTAAAGGCTTCTGGCTATTGACATATGATTGTCTCTAGTTTTAGACCACCATGAATAAGATTTCCATGTTTCCTATGAAAATGGAAGGTCACTTATCTTAATTAATTTCAGATGTTGCTCTCCAACAAAAGGTTTTGTCTAACTTTTGTATCTGTACACTGCATTGTACAAATTCACTTCTGTCAGGGTAAAAAAAAAGTACCAGTGCCATGCAAAATACATATATCTTGTTATGCAGTCTATAATTTTGCTTAATAGAATCTAATACTGTACTTAAAGGACCACTCCAGTGAAAAAAGTAAGCAGTTAACATCTGACAGAACTGACAGGTTTTGGACTATTACATCTCCTTATGGGGGATTCCCAGGGTTTTCTTTGTTTTCAAAAGCATTTCCTGAATGGCAGTTTAATTGCCCGAATAGTAAGATACCAGCCAGCCTCCCTACTCACTTGCACACAATGTTGTCAGTTAGACTTAGCAACTGTCATTCAGGAAATGCTTTTGAAAACAAAAGAAACCCATAAGAATCCTCATGAGGAGATGGGATAGCCCAAAACCTGCTGCTCCTGAGTTCTTTCATGAGAGGAAAGGTGTTTATTACTGTCATAGAATGCTATTTCTTACTAGGTTGGCATATGTCATGAGAGATGTCTCTTACTGGAGTCAGTCAATTTACATGCTGTCTTATGTTATTTGAAAGAAATTCCAGTCTAAAGGAATGATTCCAGAACATAATTTTGTAGCCAATTGGGCTTATTTTTGCTTAACAAAATTATGTGAAATTGCAACAAAACTTTTTTTTGCCTTCACGTTGAAGTCTATGGTCTATGGTTGAAGTTTATTTTCGTGTTTGATTGCAAAGCCACCATACACAATATTGACACTAGATTTGGTATGCATATCAAGGCTAACACAAGAAACACGAGGAAGGACTCCCATTTGTCTGTTAAGGGACCAGTAGTAAGCCCGGCAGATGCTTTTACCAGGGCTTGCTATTCTTTAGC
The DNA here is from genome assembly GCF_040937935.1 of Hyperolius riggenbachi. NCBI lineage: Eukaryota > Metazoa > Chordata > Amphibia > Anura > Hyperoliidae > Hyperolius > Hyperolius riggenbachi. The sequence continues at coordinate 287,026,495 of NC_090650.1, forward strand.
AGATCGATGTGTGCAATGCATATGCAGTTGGTGCAGTGGAGATTTTCATTGGTATGGGATCATTTGGTGTTCGGCAGATACATTATCTGTCATTTAACCACATTAAAAACACATTTTTCCCACAAGTGTCATAACTCTTAATATTATTTTTTTATTATTAGAAGATCCTTTTAAAATAAAAATATCCCAATATTCTCCTTGAAACAAAATCTGTAGCAGATTAAAAAAAAGTCCCATTCTCACCTATGGAGAGGGATGACTCTGGATCCTCTCTCGGTGTCCGGTTTCCCCATTGAGTATCCAAAGGAGGAATCTGCACACAGTCTTTGTGAAGCAAAAGTGCAAGTTTTATTGCTCCATTACACCCTAGCGTAGGTTCACAGTCTGTGAAGAAAAAATACAGTTTTTGGACTTTGAGTTATGGAAGGGTGATGGGAGGTTGTTATCTAAAACATACTTTTAACCCACCGATAGAAACGAATACATCCCTAGATCAAGCTGCCACCATAATAGGTGGTTATCAAATATCCCGAAAGGTCAGCTAACACGCATTAAAAGAGACTGCACATATCAGGAGGATTATGAATTGCAGAGCCAAATTCTCATTCAACGATTTGTTGAGAAGGGTTATGCCGGGGGGAGGTTGATAATGTTGCCGGGGAAGTGGGGAGGATTAGGGATGATCGGAACCAACAAATTCCATTCTGCCGGAATTCACGTATTCCATCAGTGTTAAATTCCGTCGCTACGAAAATTCCACCGGATTTGTATGAAATTCCGCGGAATTCCGGATTCTGTCAGAAATTTTTAATCTTTCTCTCTTTCTCTCTCTCTCTCTTTCTTTCTCTCTCTCTCTCTTTTTCTCTCTTTCTCTCTCTCGGATTTATACTTTTTTCAAAAGCCAGCTTACATACCTTGGCCAGGATTTGAACCCAGGTCTCAGTGTGTAGTAGGTATCTGACTAACCCCCTAGACCACCAACCACACTACATGCTAAACCCAGCCTACCATGTACCATTATGATCAATCCAATAGAAAAAGTAGCATGCTTAAGGATTTGTACTTTTTCAAAAGCCAGCTTACATACCTTGGCCGGGAATTGAACCTGGGTCTCAGTGTGTAGTAGGTATCTGAGGTATCTGACTTACCCCCTATACCACCAACCAGGGTTCTGGGTTCAATTCTTGGCCAAGGTATGTAAGCTGGCTTTTGAAAAAGTACAAATCCTTAAGCATGCTACTTTTTCTAATGGATTGATCATAATGGTACATGCTAGGCTGGCTTTAGCATGTAGTGTGGTAGGTGGTCTAGGGGGTAAGTCAGATACCTACTACACACTGAGACCTGGGTTCAATTCCTGGCCAAGGTATGTAAGCTGGCTTTTGAAAAAGTACAAATCCTTAAAGTGGACCCAAATTAAAAATACAAGATTTCATAAATAAAATCTATTTTCTAAATTATAATAATAAAAAGCAGCCTTTTTTCAGCTGCATGATGACAAATATAAAATATTTTACATTTATTGGAGGAACCCCTCCCTTCCTTTCAAATTGCCGGGACAAAATCCGGCAAACTGGTGAAGTAGCTAATGGCTGCCCCCAGTATAATCCTAGTTATGAAAAGAGAAGGGTAAAAAGCATGCACTGAAATGCTCATAGGCTTGAAGGAGTATTTATTTATCTTTGTATGTGTCAGAGTGGTGCAATTAAATATTTTTAATTAAAAAAATGTTTGGTTTGGGTCCACTTTAAGCATGCTACTTTTTCTATTGGATTGATCATAATGGTACATGCTAGGCTGGCTTTAGCATGTACTGTGGTTGGTGGTCTAGGGGGTAAATCAAATACCTACTACACACTGAGACCTGGGTTAAATTCCCAGCCATGGTATGTAAGCTGGCTTTTGAAAAACTGCAATTCCCTACAAGATGATGAATGATACAAGAGGATAGATGGATGAGGGAGAGGGAGAGGGATTTTTGTGTTTTCCGGAAAATTCAGCGGAAATAAAAAAAATTGTCAATGATGCTGCACGGAACCCATCGGGCAATCATGAATTTGCATTGCAATTTGGATATAGCAATCAACATAAGCAGATAGAAAAAGTGGTCAGGAAACACTGGAATATTATAAAGATGGATGAAGTATTGGGTAAGTATATACCAGAAAAACCTTCTTTTGTGTATAGGAGGGCGCCTAACCTAAGATCTAAACATTCAAAAAAGGTCCGCACACTCCAGTGTGGTTCAATCCACGTTTATTCTATAAAGCGTGACATTATACAATTCAGCACCAATGAGTCGTTTTGAGGCCACGGAGGGTCCCCTTTGTCAAGGTAACAAGCAGAATTCTGCTTGTTACCTTGACAAAGGGGACCCTCCATGGCCCCGAAACGACTCGTTGGTGCTGAATGGCATAATGTCACGCTTTATGGAATAAACATGGATTGAACCACACTGGAGTGTGCAGAAATTTTTTGAATGTTTTGTTATTACAATCTGGATCCTGTACCCCCCCCCCCCCCAATGGTGTGCGACTCTTTATACGCATATAACCTAAGATCTAGACTAGTGACTAGTTGCATAGATCAGATCTGCCATTAAATGTGGGTACTGTCCTTTTGGGCCAAAAAGGTTTTTTTCTTTGCAGGAAATGCAGGGGATGTCGTCAGTCCTCTCCTGTGAGGGGGGACCATTTCATGGCAAGAAACACAGGTTACGGATATAGTTTGAGACAATGTGTCACCTGTACGTCCAGTGGTGTGGTCTACATTCTCTGGTGCCCGTGTGGCCTGGAGTATGTGGGCCGCACCACTAGGGCACTGCATACAAGAATTAATGAGCATATTTATAATGTCCGGAAGGGGCTTGACACACATAGTGTATCTAGGCATTTTAAAAATATCACGGGGCGAGACCCATCCAAGCTGAAATTTATGGGGATTGAAAAATGGGTGCCGAAATGGAGGGGATCTAGCAAACAAAAGGATATATCTAGGGCAGAGGGCAGGTAGATGTATAATCGTAACCCGTTTGCCCCCACAAGTTTAAATATTGAGTTTGACTTAAATTGCTTTATTAGTAATGATTGATGGGGTAGTAGGACCATGATGTATAAGGTAGGGGGAGCACTGATAGATAATGGTGGCAATAGGTTGCTGCACTTGTTTTAGTTGAGAGGAGCATTAAGCACTTTGTCCATTAGATGGCACTGTGAATATCTGGACACTACGAGTTAGATGAGTGAATACTGAGTATGTATAATTATGTGACTAATTGTCAGTTTTTAGGAATAATTGGGATATAATTAGGTAGACTAGGAGTGGGTCATGTATTAGGGCAGTTAGGATGCATTGTATATTATATTGTAATGGTGAGTGACAGCGGCGAGCCTGAGGGCGGCGACAGTCGCGGTGGGTTGCTGACGACACAAGGAAGGGAGTACATGTGCGGCTGGTGTACTGGCAACGCTAGCAACGCTAGCCCCTGATGAGTCCTGGTGACGAAACGCGTAGGACGGAGCCAGTACGCCTGATGCACAATGCGGTAGTGCGGGTGAGGTGCCGGGAGCTGATCGAGCAGGACGCTGCGGACGGTTCTGTAGGAAAAGCTCACCGGACCCAATAGCCTTGTCGCTGTGACATGCCACTATCTCCATCTAGGAGTCTGTAAGTGTTTGGAGGGCACGGGAAGCGCAGTGTGATTTTAATTTGGAGCATGTATGTTCAGTTTTACAGGAGACTTTGGATGTGGATTACTGATGTACTAAGTGTACCACATATTGAGTGAGAACCTCACCTGTGTTTAGGTGGCTGCAATCTAGTGAGCCACTCTTATACTACAGGTGGTGTGTGATGCTTAGTGTTGGGCGAACATCCAGATGTTCGGGTTCAAGAACGTTCGGCCGAATGGTTTCCCGATGTTCGGTACGTTCGTGCCGAACACCGAACATAATGGAAGTCAATGGGGACCCGAACTTTCCTGCTTTGCAAAGCCTCCTTACATGTAACATAGACCAAATGTTCAGGGTATGTGGACAGGGGGGGGGGGGGGGGGGGGTGTATAAGAGGAAACTATTTTTTTCCGAAAGAACCTTATAATTTTTGAGAAAAACGATTTTTTAAGTTTCACAGGGAAATTGTCTTTTAAATGCGGAAAATGTCAGTTTTTTTTGGCACAGGTAACAACAATCTTGTATTATTTTCAAAGCAAAGCAATGAGTTTTGTCGCCATGCAGTGATTAATAAATAGAAATGGGATATTACGGAAAGTGGCAACGCTAAGCCATCACAGATGTTCATGGTCCTTGGTCGGGGTCGGACTCGGGGACTGTTGCGTTGTCGTTTCCAATCCACGATTGATTCATTTTAATTTGTGTCAGCTGGTCTGCATTTGCTGTGGAGAGGTGGATACGCCGATCTGTAATGATGCCTCCGGCAGCACTGAAACAGCATTCGGACATAACGCTGGCTGCAGGACAAGCCAGCACCTCTATTACGTACATTGCCAGTTCGTGCCAGATGTGTAGCTTAGAGACCCAATAATTGAAGGGTGCAGATGGATTGTTCAACACGGCTACGCCATCTGACATGTAGTCCTTGACCATCTTCTGCAGGCGATCGGTGTTGGAGGTGGAACTTTGCGATTGCTGTTCTGTGGGCTGCTGCATGGGTGTCAGAAAATTTTGCCACTCCAAGGACACTGCCGATACCATTCCCTTGTGGGCACTAGCTGCAGCTTGCGTTCTTTGTTCCCCTCCTCGTCCTGGGTTTGCGGAAGTCAGTCTGTCGGCGTGGAACTGGCTAGAGGAGGAGGTGGATGTCAATCTCCTCTCTAATGTCTCCACAAGGGCCTGCTGGTATTCTTCAATTTTGACCTGTCTGACACTTTCTCCAATGAGTTTTGGAACATTGTCTTTGTACCGTGGATCCAGAAGGGTATAAAACCAGTAATCCACGTCATCCAGAATTCGAACAACGCGCGGGTCGCATTCAATGCAGTCTAGCATGAATTGAGCCATGTCTGCCACAGTCCTAACAGAATCCTCATCATGTTCTTCTGAGCTTGACACACCCTCATCATCATCACCAGCATCACGTCGTCACCCACCTTCTGCTGTCCATTCCCGCTGAATCGTGGAAGTCCAACGTGCACCGCTCTGTCCCTCGGCAGTGGGGGCATCCAAGTCCTGCTCCAACTCAAGCTGTTCCTTGTCCTCTTCTTCAGCATAGCTGGGAGGACCAGCGTTTCCTGACGCAAATTGTCTGATGTTGGTATCATCATCACGCTGATCGTTGTCCTCTTGAGATTCCCCCACTTGCATCCTGACTGCGGCTTCCTTGATCTGCAACATTGATCTCTTCAGTAAACACAGCAGTGGTATCGTAATGCTGACTGAAGAGTTGTCACCGCTCACAAGCAACGTGGATTGCTCAAAATTTTGGAGGACTTGGCAGAGGTCCAACATGGTGGCCCAATCAGATCCACAGAAGCTTGGTAGCTGCCCGGATGTGCCTCGGTAATGCGCCGTCATGTATTGGACCACTGCACTCTTCTGCTCGCAAAAGCGTGCTAGCATGTGCAGCGTCGAATTCCAGCACATGGGTACGTCACACACCAAGCGATAGTTCGGTAGATTGAACTGCTCCTGCATCTTGGTGAGTCCCTCCGAAGCGGTACTGGACTTTCGGAAATATTTGGCCACTCGTCGCACCTTCAGCAGAAGATCTGCCACGCCTGGGTATGTCCTCAAGAACCGTTGAACAACTAGGTTCATAATGTGTGCCAGGCAAGGGATGTGTCTCAGCTTAGCCAACTTTAAAGCACGAATGATATTGCTCCCATTGTCACACACAACCATGCCTGGTTTCAGGTCCAGCGGTGCCAGCCACAAATCGGTCTGTTCCATGATTCCCTTCCAAATTTCTTCACCTGTGTGCTGCTTATCTCCAAGGCAGATCAGCTTCAGTAAGGCTTGCTGACGCATGGCAACAGCTGTGCTGCACTGCTTCCACGACGACCCTATTGCTGGGTTACCGATGCCGGATGAGGTACAGCTTTGAGAGGCGTTGGAGGAGAAGTTGTCAGAGTCGAGATTGGTGCCTCTGAGGGACGCCGGTCCAGCAGTTTGCGGCGTGGGCAACACCCGCGCCGTAGCCGGTGAGGAGGAGTCACTGCCAGGCTCTACAAGGTTCACCCAGTGCGCCGTCAGGGAGATGTATCGACCCTGGCCAAAGGCACTCATCCAGGTGTCTGTGGTGAGGTGAACCTTGCAGGCAACGGCATTTTTCAAGCTTCTGGTTATTTTGCTAACCACGTGCTCATGTAACGCTGGCACTGCAGACCGCGCAAAATAGTATCGGCTGGGAACCACGTAACGTGGGATGGCAAGCGCCATCATGCGCTTGAAGCTGTTTGTCTCCACCACGCGATATGGCAGCATTTCGCAGGCCACAAACTTGGCTATGCTGGCTGTTAGTGCCACGGCCCGGGGGTCAGACAACATCTCCGGGACAGACAACTGAACCGTAGGATCGCACACTGAAGGACAGTTGGTTGTTGTTGTCGTGGTCGTTGAAGACTGGGAAACGTCAAGAGGACTGTTGCGGAAACTGACATCGTCGTCTACTACGGATGTTTGTGCACCACGTAATGGCTGGGCTGCTGCTGAGGAGGGTCTAGTGACAACGGAGGCAGTGTTGCTGGGGGCTGGAAGCGAGCCGCTACCCTGGCCTTGCGTGTTTGACCACAGAGTGCTATGTTTGGCTACAATGTGGCGGCGCATGCTGGTGGTGGAGAGGTTGTTGACATTTTTCCCCCTGCTCAGTTGGGTCCTGCACACCTTGCAAATCACCATGGTAACATCCACCCTGCAGTCTTCAAAGAAAGCCCAGACTTTTGAGCTCCTGCTTTGCTGGCGAGTTTGCTTCGTGCCTCTTTGGCGTCTCACTTCTACGGCTACGCCTGTTGTGTCCGAAATACCCCGCCTACTTTGTGGCACACGGCAAACTCTTGCAGCAGTGGGTTCTGCAGCAGACTCATCTGTACTGCTGCTATCCCGACGGCGAGGTTCTACTCGATAATCCGGGTCTGTGTCCACATCGTCCAAAACCTCCTCTTCCATCTCCTCATCTGTGACTGTGTCTGTGTGCAGTGGACTAGAGCTCCCCAGAACACCCTCTGCGCACCTCACTCCCATGTCTTCAAGATGTTCTTGGTGGACCTCCTGCAATTCCAATTCCTGCGCACATTGCTCAGGGATTTGGGTGTCTTCGTCCTCGCCTTGCATTTGAATGAGTGGTGCAGTTTCCTCGCACAATGGTTGTGAATCCGGGCACAACATTTCTGGCTGTTCCATTGTTTGTGAGGGTAGCAGTGGGAATAGCTCCTCCGAAGAGCCCATTGTTCGGACTGGTTATTTGGCCATTGTGTGCATGGTGTAGCTGCTGGTTGTGTCACCTTTGTGCCCACTGGCAGAGGACCTCGTGCGTGACAAGGATGTGCTGGTGCTGCTGCTGCTTAACCCGCTGCTGGACGCTTGAGAGGTCAACCAATTCACTATCCGGTCCTGCTCTTGTGGATTAGTGAGGGTTGTTTGTCTGGCACACATGGGTGGTATTGAGTGGGTTTTCTTAGGTGCTCCACTGCGGCCTCTACGTGAACCGTCAGGGGAAACACCTCTTCCCTTGCCCCTCCCTCTTTCACTGGATTTCTTCATTATGGTTGTACTGATCCCAGCAGTACACGCACACTGACTGGCAGTACAGTGGCAATAAGACAATGCTATATAGTATGTTATACACTGGTGACGGACGGAAGTACTACTGATCCCAGCAGTACACGCTGACTGTGGCAGTACAGTGGCAATAAGACAATGCTATATAGTATATACTGGTGACGGACGTAAGTACTACTGATCCCAGCAGTACACGCTGACTGTGGCAATACAGTGGCAATAAGACAATGCTATATAGTATGCTATATACTGGTGACAGACGGAAGTACTACTGATCCCAGGAGTACACGCTGACTGTGGCAGTACAGTGGCAATAAGACAATGCTATATAGTATGCTATACACTGGTGACGGACGGAAGTACTACTGATCCCAGCAGTACACGCTGACTGTGGCAGTACAGTGGCAATAAGACAATGCTATATAGTATGCTATATACTGGTGATGGACGTAAGTACTACTGATCCCAGCAGTACACGCTGACTGTGGCAATACAGTGGCAATAAGACAATGCTATATAGTATGCTATATACTGGTGACGGACGGAAGTACTACTGATCCCAGCAGTACACGCTGACTGTGGCAGTACAGTGGCAATAAGACAATGCTATATAGTATGCTATACACTGGTGACGGACGGAAGTACTACTGATCCCAGCAGTACACGCTGACTGTGGCAATACAGTGGTAATAAGACAATGCTATATAGTATGCTATATACTGGTGACGGACGGAAGTACTACTGATCCCAGCAATACACGCTGACTGTGGCAGTACAGTGGCAATAAGACAATGCTATATAGTATGCTATATACTGGTGATGGACGGAAGTACTACTGATCCCAGCAGTACACGCTGACTGTGGCAGTACAGTGGCAATAAGACAATGCTATATAGTATGTTATACACTGGTGACAGACGGAAGTACTACTGATCCCAGCAGTACACGCTGACTGGCAGTACAGTGGCAATAGACAATGCTATATACTGGTGGCGGAAGTACTACTGATCCCAGAAGTACACGCTGACTGGCAGTACAGTGGCAAATAGACAATGCTATATACTGGTGGCGGAAGTACTACTGATCCCAGTAGTACAAGCACGCTGACTGGCACTACAGTAGTATGACTAGGAGGCTGGGGGGCCCTGGCTAGCCTAGCTGGTGAGAGAGTCTAGCCTGCCTGCCTACCCAAAGCTAAACCCAACTTCAAGTGGCGGAGAAATGACGCGGTTCAGGTATTTATTTACCCGAAACACGTGACCCGCTCGGCCAATCGCAGTGCGAGCCGCGTGTTCGAGCCCGAACCACGTGACCCGCTCGGCCAATCACATCGCGAGCCGAACGTTCGGGGAACGTTCGGCCATGCGCTGTCAGGCCAAACATACGTTCGACGCATGGCCGAACGCATGGTCGAACACCACGAGGTGTCCGGCGGTGCCCGAACCGAACTCGAACAGCCCAAAATCCGGGCGAACCCGAACAGTGGCGAACACTGTTCGCCCAACACTAGTGATGCTATATACCAATAATTTCTGTGAAGCAGGATTACACAATATCTTGCAGGTTGTGGAAGCGCGCAGTGGATTGAAATAATTTATGTAAATTGCAGGAATTATACTCACAAATCTGGGTTACCTTCCAGGCAACAACTGTGTAGGCAGGTGGGGAGATTAGACCTGTCCTCACTCAGGATTAAGAAGTCGCTCTCTGTAGATCGGAAAAAGGGGCCAAATCCCCTCCACCAAGGGTGGACACTAATCATAAGCAAGGTTACAGAGGCGCCAGTAGTATAAAAATGGATAAAAGGTTTAAAAATAGGGAGGCAGTTGGTGGACTTACCTCCCCAATACAGACACAAGATAATATCGATTTTTCAACACAAAAACATTTTTATTCACATACTCCAACTGGTTTCAACGCGTTTCGTGGGTTCAACCCACTTCATCAGGCTATAGACAGGAGTATAACACTATGGGGCAGAAAATACAATGCTACTAAGTGTCCTGGTACAATATGTTGTCACTCTAACATTTTGAAACATTTAAAGAATTTTTTAATTTTTTTGAAAAATGTTTTTGATTTAATCTTTAAATGTTGCCACGTGCTACATCTGAGAGACAGAGGGAACTTAGGGAGTTAAATAAGTGGCTGAGAAATTGGTGTAGGAAGGAAGGGTTTGGGTTCCTGGAGAACTGGGCAGACTTTGCAGTCGGCTACAGGTTCTACAGCAGGGATGGGCTGCACCTTAATGGGGAGGCTGCAGCTGCATTGGGGGAGAAGATGGCTAAACGGTTGGAGGAGATTTTAAACTAGGATCTGGGGGAGGCGGGAGGATAAAGTCTCAATACGTAGACAAGATGAGGTAAAAAGACAGTGGGAACCTATCATTATGGAGGGTGGAGAGGGGGGTGGGGACAGTGTAAAGATTAAGGAGGTTGGTAAAAATTCAAGTAGCCCATTTCATGTAAACAAAATTGGTAAATGTGGTGGTAAAAATATAAAGTGCATGGTAACCAATGCTCGGAGCCTTGCAAATAAAATAGACGAACTAGAGTTCATTCTGAATGACAAAGGCTATGACCTATGACATTGTGGGAATAACCGAGACATGGATGGATGAAAGCCATGACTGGATAGCTAATTTAAAAGGATACAATGTGTTTAGGAGGGATAGAACAGGGAAAAAAGGTGGAGGGGTTTGTCTCTTTGTTAAGAATTGTCTTACAGCTGTCCTCAACGATGAGATGGAGGAAGATTGCGAAGATGTGGAGTCCGTTTGGGTAAATATTCATGGTGGAAATAAAAGTTGCCAATTGCTTATTGGGGTATGCTACAGGCCACCTCTTATTAATGAAGCTGCAGAACTGCGATTACTACAGCAGATTGAAAAAGCTGCAAGTAAAAATGAGGTCATAATTATTGGCGACTTCAACTTTCAAGACATTGACTGGAGTATTGAGGCTACCCATTCTGGTAAAAGCAGCAGATTTCTGGCAGCACTACAGGACAATTACTTGACTCAAATGGTAACTGAACCAACTAGGGGGAATGCTTTACTGGATCTGATCATTTCTAATAGACCAGATAATGTATCAAATGTGCAGGTTCAAGAACATTTGGGAAATAGTGATCACAACATGATAACATTTGATCTGGTGACTGATAGGTCACGGGGCAGCGGGACCACTAAAACTATGAATTTTAGAAAGGCAAAGTTCAATCAAATTAGGCAGGCACTAAGTTTGGTGAACTGGGATAATGTACTACAAGGGGAAGACACTGAAGGGAAATGGCAAGCTTTTAAACTTATACTCAATCAATATTGTAGTATGTATATCCCATATGGAAACAAAATGTCTAGGAATAAAAAAAGGCCTCTATGGATGAATAGAAAGGTTAAAGATAAAATGAAGAGGAAAAAGAATGCCTATAAGGTCTTAAAACAGGAGGGGACCGAGGCTGCATTAAGCAATTATAAGGAGTGCAATAAAAATTGTAAAATAGAAATTAGGCAGATTGAAGCTGAAAAACAAATCGCTAAGGATATCAAATCTAACCCAAAAAAGTTTTACAAGTACATTAACTCTAAAAAAAGAAAGGTTGACTGTATAGGACTCCTAAAGGATGAGGGGGGGAACTCAATGGTGGATGACCAAGGTAAGTGTCAGGCGTGGACTTACCCCCGCCGCGGCCAGCGGCGCGAACGCCGCTCTCAGGGCTGACGTCACCGGGACTCCGAACTTCCAGCCTGCCTCGGCTGCTGCCGCCGCCGGTCAGCATTCCAGTCGCAGGTTGTCCCAGCAGGGCAGGGCAGCACGCTCACGCACGGAGCGTCATGCCCTTTATGCCCTAAGAAGGAGGCTCCCATGAGCGGCTTGCTGGGACACTTCCCGCCCCCTCTCTGACGTCACCTGGGGGGTGGGGGTTGCTGGTTTGACAGCCTGCATTTAAGCAGCAGGCTGCCAGTGCTCTTTGTCCGATGTAGCGATCACACCCCTGTGCTAGCTCTCGGATTCACAGTATACTTATATATTGGTTACGCCAATATATAAGTACTGGAAGACCATACCATTGTGATTTACCTGTGCCTTTGACCTTTTGCCTGTTCTTGACCTCGATTTCTCTTGATCCTCTTGTACCGCTGTCTGTCTGGATCGCATCCGTTCTAGCGGTAGTGGCGGTGGTTCCTTCTGTACTCTGTCTGGGAGTGTAGGCCAGAGCTGCGGTTGCTACTTGCTACTCCTTCTGTTTGCCTTGTCTGGTACGAATGCTTGCTGTAGGCTCGGTGAGGTAAACGTCTAGCAAGCGTTCGAATTCTCTATTTCGTGTTTGTGTTACATTGGTTAGTTAGGGTGGCACACTTATCACTAGGCACCTAACGTGTGGTGATCGTGTCTTAAACGCGTTCACTGTTGCGAATGAGTGCAGTGTTCGCGTTTAGCTAGTGTTTGTTATTTTCCTTGATGTTCTGATCATTGTTATTTGCTGTCACGTTCTGTAAGCTAACTGCAAAGCTTAGCAAAGATAACGGGATACACAATTCTCTGGCTGTGGAAAAGGGACCCACAGTCAGGTAATGAAAATAACAAAGATGTAGTGATTGGTGCAACAGTAATTCTCGTACTACTCAGTGGCGAGGGCCCACAGAGCGCAGGAACTTCCGTCCAGCGGCACGGGCCCGCTGGCGGAGAAATGTCGTACAAGCAAGGTTCGGCAACAGAAATCAGATACACGAGGCACAGAGACACACAGGCAAGAGAATGAACGAGAGAATAGCAAGGTTGGCAACGGGAAGTCAGACAGACAGCGGTACAAGAGGATCAAGAGAAATCGAGGTCAAGAACAGGCAAAAGGTCAAAGGCACAGGTAAATCACAATGGTATGGTCTTCCAGTACTTATATATTGGCGTAACCAATATATAAGTATACTGTGGATCCGAGAGCTAGCACAGGGGTGTGATCGCTACAGCGGACAAAGAGCACTGGCAGCCTGCTGCTTAAATGCAGGCTGTCAAACCAGCAACCCCCACCCCCCAGGTGACGTCAGAGAGGGGGCGGGAACTGTCCCAGCAAGCCGCTCATGGGAGCCTCCTTCTTAGGGCATAAAGGGCATGACGCTCCGTGCGTGAGCGTGCTGCCCTGCCCTGCTGGGACAACCTGCGACTGGAACGCTGACCGGCGGCGGCAGCAGCCGAGGCATGCCGGAAGTTCGGAGTCCCGGTGACGTCAGCCCCGAGAGCGGCGTTCGCGCCGCTGGCCGCGGTGGGGGTAAGTCCACGCCTGACAGTAAGGCAGAGTTATTAAATGCTTTCTTTGCTTCTGTCTTCACAAAAGAAACAGCACTGTTGCAAACTACAGAGGCGGAAGAGTCTCAATCTTCTAACTGTAATATTAAATACTTAACGCAGGAAGAAGTGAAGGCAAGACTAAATAAATTAAAAATAGACAAGGCACCTGGCCCGGATGGCATGCATCCTCGGGTCCTAAGGGAATTAAGTTCAGTTATAGATAAACCCCTTTATCTTATCTTTTGTGACTCTCTTGCAACTGGCAGAGTCCCAGTGGATTGGCGTACAGCCCACGTTTTCCCATTATTTAAGAAGGGCAAAAAATCAGATCCAGGAAATTATAGACCTGTAAGCTTAACATCAGTTGTATGCAAACTATTTGAGGGGTTACTAAGAGATACTATACATGACTTCATAGTAGAAAATAATCTTATTTCTCAGCATCAACATGGGTTTACTAAAGACAGGTCCTGTTTGACTAACATGCTCAGCTTTTATGAGGTAGTGAATGCTAATATGGATATTGGGAATGCTGTAGATGTGATATACTTGGACTTTGCAAAGGCCTTCGACACTGTTCCCCACAAAAGTCTGGTGCAAAAGTTGAGGATGCAAGGACTGGGGAAGAGTCTGTGTTCATGGATAGGGAACTGGCTAATGGACAGAAAACAAAGAGTTGTGGTCAATGGATCGTACTGAAAATGGGAGACTGTTGGCAGTGGGGTCCCACAGGGGTCTGTTCTGGGTCCAGTGCTCTTCAATTTATTTATTAATGACCTAGTAGATGCAGTAGTGAGCAATGTTGCTATTTTTGCAGATTATACAAAATTGTGCAGAATCATCAACTCTCAGGAAGATAGTGTCATATTGCAAAAGGATCTGGATAGGATGGCTATATGGGCACATACATGGCAGATGAAATTCAATGTTGAAAAATGTAAAGTCATGCATTTTGGACGTACTAATGGTCTAGCACCATACAGCTAAAGCTAACAAAATTTTGGGATGCATTAAAAGGGAAATAAAAACTCGAGATGCGAGCATAATATTGCCCCTGTTTAACTCTCTAGTAAGGCCAAATCTGGAATATGGAATTCAGTTCTGGGCACCACATTACAAAAAAGATATTGCAGTTTTAGAGCAGGTGCACAGACGAGCAACAAAATTGATACGTGGGATGGAAGGTCTCACTTATCAAGAAAGGTTAGATAAACTGTGTTTATTTAGTCTAGAAAAAAGACGCCTTAGAGGGGATCTAATTAACATGTATAAATACATCAGAGGACAATATAATAGCTTGGCGGATGAGCTTTTTGTCCCTAGGCCTTCTCAAAGGACTAGAGGACATGATCTGCGCATGGAGGAAAAATGTTTTAGCCATTTATTTAGAAAAGGGTTCTTTATAGTAAGAGTGATTAAGATGTGGAATGCATTGCCACAGGAAGTCGTTATGACAAACTCTATACCTGCATTTAAAGGGGGCTTAGATGCTTTCCTTGCGTTGAAAGACATCCATAGCTACAATTACTAGGTAATGCCTAATGATGTTGATCCAGGGATTTTATCTGATTGCCATCTGGAGTCGGGAAGGAATTTTTCCCTTTAGGGGCTAATTGGACCATGCCTTGTAAGGGTTTTTTAGCCTTCCTCTGGATCAACAGGGATATGTGAGGGAGCAGGCTGGTGTTGTACTTTATACTGGTTGAACTCGATGGATGTATGTCTTTTTTCAACCAAAATAACTATGTAACTACTATGTAACTATGTTTGAAAATGTTATAGTGACAACATAATGTACCAGGACACTTAGTTGCATTATCTTTTCTGTCCCATAGTGTTATACTCCTGTCTATAGCCCGATGAAGTGGGTTGAGCCCACGAAACGCGTTGCAACCAGTTGGAGTATGTGAATAAAAAAATGTTTGTGTTGAAAAATCGACATTATCTAGTGTCTGTATTGGGGAGGTAAGTCCACCAACTGCCTCCCTAGTTTTTAAACCTTTTATCTATTTTTATACTACTGGTGCCTCTGTAACCTTGCTTACAATTCCAAAAGTAAAACATTGGTAATCTTTGTTTCTGATATTTTATTATGATCTAATCTACCTCTTTTTGTCAGTCAGAGCCCTACTTATTGATGACCAACACTACCCAATCCCCCTAATGCTGCCTAACCCTACCCCCCACCCTACCCCCCTCCTGGTGGGGCCTAACCTTAGGACCTCAGGTGCTGCCTAACTCTCAAACCCCCTAGTGGTGTCTAACTTTAAAAAGTACCTAAATTATAAATTACAGTTTGCTTTAACCACTTGCCGACCAGCCACTACCAATAGGCGGCAGCAAAGTGGCACCCCCAGGACCGCGTAATGCCGATTGTCGGCGGCACCTGGGGGACTAATTAGCCAGGGATCATGCATAGCGATGCGCGTGCATCTGCTGGCATTAGGCTCCGCCCAACCGCGACATCTACCCGCAGGCCATTTAGCAGCGCCGGCGGGTTGTTAACCCTGCGATCGCCACACACAAAGTGTATAATACACTTTGTAATGTATACAAAGTTTATTCTACAGGCTGCTTCCTCCCCTGGTGGTCCCAGTGATCGAGTGACCACCAGGGGAGGAGGCAGCTGTGTAAGTACACACACACACACACAATGATCCTGCCCCTTCTTGCCCCCTGATCGCCCACAGCACCCCTCAGACCCCCCCCTGATCACCCCCTCAGACCACTGTTTGCACCCAATCACCTCTCTAATCACCCATCAATCACCCCCTGTCACTATCTGTCAACACTATATTTTAGATTAGGTTCTAAACTGCCCCCTGTGGGCTCCTGATCACCCCCCACACCCTCAGATCCTCCCCAGACCCCCCCCCCCCCCATGTACTGTATACATCTATTCTCCCCGGTAATCACCCACTGATCACCTGTCAATCACCAATCAATCACCTCCTGCACCACCTGTCACTGCCACCCATCAGATCAGACCCTAACCTGCCACTTGCGGGCACCTTATCACCCCGCCCACACCCTCAGATCGCCCGCAGACCCGCCCTCAGATCACCTCCCAAGTGCATTGTTTACATCTGTTCTCCCCTCTAATCACCCACTGATCACCCATCAATCACCCACCAATCACCCCCTGTCACCACCTGTCACTGCTACCCATCAGATCAGACCCTAATCTGCCCCTTGCAGGCACCCAATTACCCACCCACACCCTCAGATTGTCCTCAGACCCCCCCCCCCCCCGATCACCTCCCCAGTGCATTGCTTGCATATATCCCCCCCATCACACCCTGAGACACCCATCAATCACCTCCTGTCACCACCTGTCACCCCCTAGCACATCTACCCATCAGATCAGGCCCTAATTTGCCCCATGTGGGCTCCTGATCACTCGGCAAAACCCTCAGATCCCCTCCCCAGTGCATTGATTGCATCTATTCTCCCCTCTAATCACACACTGATACACCCATCAATCACCTCCTGTCACCACCTGTCACCCCCCCAGCACTCATCCATCAGATCAGGCCCTAATCTGCTCCCTGCAGGCTTCTGATCACCCGCCCCACTGCAGTGACAGAATTTGTTTTTTCTGATCACCACTGGTCTCTACGACTTAATTGTGGCTGAGACCAACCGTTATGCCACACAATACGCAACCGCCAATCCAAGAAGCTACCATGCCCAGCCTTTTCGGTGGAAACCACCCCAAGTTTCCGAACGCAACATTTTTAGGGGCCTTCTCCTTAACATGGGTCTAGTCAAAAAGAATGTATTGCGGTCTTATTGGTCTACGCACCCAATACATCACATGCCCATGTTCTCTGCTGCCATGTCCAGGTCACGATTTAAGAACATCCTGCACTTCAGTGCCAATACAACCTGTCATCTAAGAGGCCACCCTGCTTATGACCAGTTCCACAAAATTCGGACCCTCATAGACCACCTGTCATCAAAATTTGCAGATGCTTATACCCCTGAACAGTCATTTTGAGGCATTTGGTTTCCAGACAGTAGTCACGGTTTTTGGCCCCTAAAATGCCAGGGCAGTATAGGAACCCCACAAGGGACCCCATTTTAAAAAGAAGACACCCCAATGTATTCTGTTAGGTGTATGATGAGTTCATAGAAGATTTTATTTTTTGTCACAAATTAGTGGAAAATGACAGTTTGTGAAAAAAACCTATAAAAATCAATTTCCGCTAACTTGTGACAAAAAATAAAATCTTCTATGAACTCACCATACTCCTAACAGAATACCTTGGGGTGTTGTCTTTCTAAAATGGGGTCACTTGTGGGGTTCCTAAACTGCCCTGGCATTTTAGGGGTAGTCTGGAAATAAAATGCCTCAAAATGAGCTGTGAAATCCTAACGGTACTCATAGGACTTTGGGCCCCTTAGTGCACCTAGACTGCAAAAAAGTGTCACACATGTGGTATCGCCGTACTCAGGAGAAGTAGTATAATGTGTAAATGGACAATTGTGTGTAAAAAAATAAAAAAAAATCCAATTTACAGAGATATTTCTCCCATCCAGCATGGGTATGTGTAAAAATACACCCCAAAACACTTTATACTATTTCTCCTGAGTACGGTGATACCACATGTGTGACACTTTTTTGCATCATAGGTGCGCTAAGGGGCCCAAAGTCCTATGAGCACTTTAGGCTTTACAGGGGTGCTTACAATTTAGCATCCCCCAAAATGCCAGGACAGTAAACACACCCCACAAATGACCCCATTTTGGAAAGTAGACACCCCAAAGTTCATTTTTTTTTGTCACAAGTTAGCAGGAATGGAAACTTCTTTTTTGTCACAAAGTGTCATTTTTCGCAAACTTGTGACAAAAAATAAAATCTTCTATGAACTCACCATGCCTCTTACTGAAATTTATGGGATGTCTTCTTTCCAAAATGGGGTCATTTTGGGGGTATTTATACTATCCTGGAATTCTAGCATCTCATGAAACAGTGCTCAGAAAAGTCAGAGATGCGTCAAACTGGGGAAATTCACATCGTTTTTAAACACTATAACTTTTACCCAAACAAAAAAAATCCAATAGGTGTCTATTTATTGATCAAAGACATGTAGCACAATAAATTTAGACAAAAATGTATATAGAAATTTTACTTTTTTTTGAAAAATATCAGCAGAGAAAGTTAAAAAAAATAATTTTTTGACAAAATTCATGTCTTTTTTGATGAATATAATAAAAACTAAAAATCACAGCAGCAATCAAATAGCACCTAAAGAAAGCTGTATTAGTGACAAGAAAATGAGGCAAAATTCATTTAGCTAGTAGGTTGTATGACCTAGCAATAAACCGTTAAATCTGCAGTGGTCTGATTGGAAAAAAAAGTGTCTGGTCCTTAACTACTTCCCGACCGCCGTATAGACAAATGGCGGCCGGGAAGTAGACGCCGCAAGGACCGCCTTATTGACAAAATGCGGCGGTCCTTGTTTGGGCATGGGCGGAGTGATCGCGTCATCCGTGACGCGATCCTCCGCCTCCGCCTGTCGCCACTCACTCGCCGCAACATCCCGCCGGCCATACGGAAGCGCCGGCGGGATGTTAACCCGACGATCGCCGCATACAAAGTGTATAATACACTTTGTAATGTTTACAAAGTGTATTATACAGGCTGCCTCCTGCCCTGGTGGTCCCAGTGTCCGAGGGACCACCAGGGCAGGCTGCAGCCACCCTAGTCTGCACCAAGCACACTGATTTTCTCCCCCCCCGCCCCAGATCGCCCACAGCACCCATCAGACCCCACCCCCTGCCCACCCCCCAGACCCCTGTTTGCACCCAATCACCCCCCTAATCACCCATCAATCACTCCCTGTCACTATCTGTCAACACTATTTTTTTTTTATACCCCCCCTGCCCCCTGCTCCCTCCTGATCACCCCCCCACCCCTCAGATTCTCCCCAGACCCCCCCCAGACCCCCCCCCCCATGTACTGTATGCATCTATCCCCCCTGATCACCTGTCAATCACCTGTCAATCACCTGTCAATCACCTGTCAATCACCCATCAATCACCCCCTGTCACTGCCACCCATCAATCAGCCCCTAACCTGCCCCTTGCGGGCAATCTGATCACCCCCCCACACCAATAGATCGCCCGCAGATCCGACATCAGATCACCTCCCAAATCCATTGTTTACATCTATTCTCTCCTCTAAACACCCACTAATTACCCATCAATCACCCATCAATCACCCCCTATCACCACCTGTCACTTTTACCTATCAGATCAGACCCTAATCTGCCCCTTGCGGGCACCCAATCACCCGCCCACACGCTCAGATTGCCCTCAGACCCCCCCTTATCAATTCACCAGTGCATTCATTACATCTGTTCTTCCCTGTAATAACCCACTGATCACCTGTCAATCACCTGCCAATCACCTATCACCCATCAATCACCCCCTGTCACCCCCTGTCACTGCCACCCATCAATCAGCCCCTAACCTGCCCCTTGCGGGCAATCTGATCACCCACCCACACCATTAGATCGCCCGCAAACCCGCCGTCAGATTACCTCCCAAATGTATTGTTTACATCTGTTATCTTCTCTAAACACCCACTAATTACCCATCAATCACCCATCAATCACCCCCTATCACTGTTACCTATCAGATCAGACCCTAATCTGCCCCTTGCGGGCACGCAATCACCCGCCTACACGCTCAGATTACCCTCAGACCCCCCCTTATCAATTCACCAGGGCATTATTTACATCTATCCTTCCCTGTAATAACCCACTGATCACCTGTCAATCACCTGCCAATCACCTATCACCCATCAATCACCCCCTGTCACCCCCTGTCACTGCCACCCAACAATCAGCCCCTAACCTGCCCCTTGCGGGCAATCTGATTACCCACCCACACCAATAGATCGCCTGCAGATCCGACATCAGATCACCACCCAAGCGCAGCGTTTACATCTATTCTCTCCTCTAAACACCCACTAATTACCCATCAATCACCCATCAATCACCCCCTATCACCACCTGTCACTGTTACCCATCAGATCAGACCCTAATCTGCCCCTTGCGGGCACCCAATCACCCGCCCACACGCTCAGATTGCCCTCAGACCCCCCCTTATCAATTCGCCAGTGCAATATTTACATCTGTTTTCCCCTGTAATAACCCACTGATTACCTGTCAATCACCTGTCAATCACCTATCAATCACCCATCAATCACCCCCTGTCACTGCCACCCATCAATCACCCCCTGTCACTGCCACCCATCAATCACCCGCTGTCACTGCCACCCATCAATCAGCCCCTAACCTGCCCCTTGCGGGCAATCTGATCACCCACCCACACAAATAGATCACCCGCAGATCCGACGTCCGATCACCTCCCAAGTGCAGTGTTTACATCTGTTCTCTACCCTAAACACCCACTAATTACCCATCAATCACCCCCTGTCACTGCTACCTATCAGATTAGACCCCTATCTGCCCCTAGGGCACTAAATCATCCACCCACACCCTCAGAATGCCCTCAGACCCCAGCCCTGATCACCTCGCCAGTGCATTGCTTGCATCTATTCCCCCCTCTAATGACACCTTGAGACACCCATCAATCACCTCCTGTCACCCCCTAGCACACCTACCCATCAGATCAGGCCCTAATTTGCCCCGTGTGGGCTCCTGATCACTCGGCCAAACCCTCAGATCCCCCTCAGACCCCCTTCCGATCACCTCCCCAGTGCATTGATTGCATCTATTTTCCCCTCTAACCACCCCCTGAGACACCCATCAATCACCTCCTGTCACCCCCCTAGCACTCCTATCCATCAGATCAGGCCCAATACAACCTGTCATCTAAAAGGCCACCCTGCTTATGACCGGTTCCACAAAATTCGCCCCCTCATAGACCACCTGTCATCAAAATTTGCAGATGCTTATACCCCTGAACAGTCATTTTGAGACATTTGGTTTCCAGACTACTCACGGTTTTGGGCCCGTAAAATGCCAGGGCGGTATAGGAACCCTACAAGTGTCCCCATTTTAGAAAAAAAGACACCCCAAGGTATTCTGTTAGGTGTATGACGAGTTCATAGAAGATTTTATTTTTTGTCAAAAGTTAGCGGAAATTGATTTTTATTGGTTTTTTTCCACAAAGTGTCACTTTCCACTAACTTTTGACAAAAAATAAAATCTTCTAAGAACTCGTCATACACCTAACAGAATACCTTGGGGTGTCTTCTTTCTAAAATGGGGTCACTTGTGGGGTTCCTATACTGCCCTGGCATTTTAGGGGCCCTAAACCGCGAGGAGTAGTCTAGAAAACAAATGCCTCAAAATGACCTGTGAATAGGACGTTGGGCCCCTTAGCGCACCTAGGCTGCAAAAAAGTGTCACACATGTGGTATCGCCGTACTCAGGAGAAGTAGTATAATGTGTTTTGGGGTGTATTTTTACACATACCCATGCTGGGTGGGAGAAATCTCTCTGTAAATGGACAATTGTGTGTAAAAAAAATCAAAAGATTGTCATTTACAGAGATATTTCTTCCACCCAGCATGGGTATGTGTAAAAATACACCCCAAAACACATTATACTACTTCTCCTGAGTACGGCAGTACCACATGTGTGGCACTTTTTTACACCCTAAGTGCGCTAAGGGGCCCAAAGTCCAATGAGTACCTTTAGGATTTCACAGGTCATTTTGCTACATTTGCTTTCAAGACTACTCCTCACGGTTTAGGGCCCCTAAAATGCCAGGGCAGTATAGGAACCCCACAAATGACCCCATTTTAGAAAGAAGACACCCCAAGGTATTCTGTTAGGACCATGGTGAGTTCATAGAAGATTTTATTTTTTGTCACAAGTTAGCGGAAAATGACACTTTGTGAAAAAAAACAATACAAATCAATTTCCGCTAACTTGTGACAAAAAAATAAAATCTTCTATGAACTCACCATACTCCTAACGGAATACCTTGGGGTGTCTTCTTTCTAAAATGGGGTCATTTGTGGAGTTCCTATACTGCCCTGGCATTTTAGGGGCCCTAAACCGTGAGGAGTCGTCTTGAAAGCAAATGTCGCAAAATGACCTGTGAAATCCTAAAAGTACTCATTGGACTTTGGGCCCCTTAGCGCGGTTAGGGTGCAAAAAAGTGCCACACATGTGGTATCGTCGTACTCAGGAGAAGTAGTATAATGTGTTTTGGGGTGTATTTTTACACATACCCATGCTGAGTGGGAGAAATCTCTCTGTAAATGGACAATTGTGTGTAAAAAAAATTAACAAATTGTCATTTACAGAGATATTTCTCCCACCCAGCATGGGTATGCGTAAAAATACACCCCAAAACACATTATACTACTTCTCCTGAGTACGGTAATACCACATGTGTGGCACTTTTTTGCAGCCTAACTGCGCTAAGGGGTCCAAAGTCCAATGAGCACCTTTAGGCTTTACAGGGGTGCTTACAATTTAGCACCCCCCAAAATGTCAGGACAGTAAACACACCCCACAAATGACCCCATTTTGGAAAGTAGACCCTTCAAGGTATTCAGAGAGGGGCATGGTGAGTCCATGGCAGATTTCATTTTTTTTTGTCGCAAGTTAGAAGAAATGGAAACTTTTTTTTTTGTCACAAAGTGTCATTTTCCGCTTACTTGTGACAAAAAATAATATCTTCTATGAACTCACTATGCCTCTCAGTGAATACGTTGGGATGTCTTCTTTCCAAAATGGGTTAATTTGGGGGGTATTTATACTATCCTGGAATTCTAGCCCCTCATGAAACATGACAGGGGGTCAGAAAAGTCATAGATGCTTGAAAATGGGAAAATTCACTTTTTGCACCATAGTTTGTAAATGCTATAACTTTTACCCAAACCAATAAATATACACTGAATGGGTTTTTTTTTATCCAAAACATGTTTGTCCACATTTTTAGCGCTGCATGTATACAGAAATTTTACTTTATTTGAAAAATGTCAGCACAGAAAGTTAAAAAAATCATTTTTTTTGCCAAAATTCATGTCTTTTTTGATGAATATAATAAAAAGTAAAAATCGCAGGAGCAATCAAATAGCACCAAAAGAAAGCTTTATTAGTGACAAGAAAAGGAGCCAAAATTCATTTAGGTGGTAGGTTGTATGAGCGAGCAATAAACCGTGAAAGCTGCAGTGGTCTGAATGGAAAAAAAGTGGCCGGTCCTTAAGGGGTAGAAAGCCCTAGGTCCTCAAGTGGTTAAAGGGTTTTAAGATTGCAGTCCTTAAGTGGTTAAAGAAAACCGGTAACTAAAAAAAGTTCCCCTGGGGTGTACTCACCTTGGGTGGGGGAAGCCTCCGGACCCTATCAAGGCTTCCCCCATCCTCCTACGGTGGTTTGCAAAAGTATTCAGCCCCCTTGAAGTTTTCCACATTTTGTCATATTACTGCCACAAACATGAATCAATTTTATTGGAATTCCACGTAATAGACCAATACAAAGTGGTGTATACGTGAGAAGTAGAACAAAAGTCATACATGATTCCAAACATTTTTTTCAAATAAATAACTGCAAAGTGGCGTGTGCGTAATTATTCAGCCCGCTTTGGTCTGAGGGCAGTCAGTTGCCCATAGACATTGCCTGATGAGTGCTAATGACTAAATAGAGTGCACCTGTGTGTAATCTAATGTCAGTACAAATACAGCTGCTCTGTGATGGCCTCAGAGGTTGTCTAAGAGAACATTGGGAGCAACAACACCATGAAGTTAAAAGAACACACCAGACAGGTGAAGGATAAAGTTATTGAGAAATGTAAAACAGGCTTAGGCTACAAAAAGATTTCCAAAGCCTTGAACATCCCACGGAGCACTGTTCAAGCGATCATTCAGAAATGGAAGGAGTATGGCACAACTGTAAACCTACCAAGACAAGGCCATCCACCTAAACTCACAGACCGTACAAGGAGAGTGCTGATCAGAAATGCAGTCAAGAGGCCCATGGTGACTCTGGATGAGCTGCAGAGATCTACAGCTCAGGTGGGGGAATCTGTCCATAGGACATCTATTAGTAGTGCACTTCACAAAGTTGGCCTTTATGGAACTGTGGCTAGAGGAAAACCAATGTTAACAGAAAAGCATAAGAAGTCCTGTTTGCAGTTTGCCACAAGCCAAGGAGGGGACACAGCAAACGTGGAAGAAGGTGCTCTGGTCAGAGGAGACCAAAATTGAACTTTTTGGCCAAAATGCAAAACGCTATGTGTGGCGGAAAACTAACACTGCACATCACTCTGAATACACTATCCCCACTGTCAAATATGATGGTGGCAGCATCATGCTCTGGGGGTGCTTCTCTTCAGCAGGGACAGGGAAGCTGGTCAGAGTTAATGGAAAGATGGATGGAGCCAAATGCAGGGCAATCTTGGAAGAAAACCTCTTAGAGTCTGCAAAAGATTTGAGACGGGTGCGGAGGTTCACCTTCCAGCAGGACAACGACCCTAAACATAAAGCCAGGGCAACAAAGGAATGGTTTAAAACAAAACATATCCATGTGTTAAAATGGCCCAGTTAAAGTCCAGATCTAAATCCAATCAAGAATCTGTGGCAAGATCTGAAAATTGCTGTTCACAAACGCTGTCCATCTAATCTGACTGAGCTGGAGCTGTTTTGCAAAGAAGAATGGGCAAGGATTTCAGTCTCTAGATGTGCAAAGCTGGTAGAGACATACCCTAAAAGACTGGCAGCTGTAATTGCAGCAAAAGGTGGTTCTACAAAGTATTGACTCAGGGGGATGAATAATTACGCACACCCCACTTTGCAGTTATTTTTAAAAGAAAACTGTTTGGAATCATGTATGATTTTCATTCCACTTCTCATGTGTGCATCACTATGTATTGGTCTTTCACGTGGAATTCCAATAAAATTGATTCATGTTTGTGGCAGTAATATGACAAAATGTGGAAAACGTCAAGGGGGCCAAATACTTTTGCAAACCACTGTATGGACCATGACGGTCTCACTGTGCCCCTCCGAACAGCGTGGATGTAAATATTTACCTTCCTGGCTCCAGCGCAGGCGCAGTATTGGCTCTCCGCTCAGAGATAGGCAGAAACAGCCGATGGCTGTTGGTCCGCTCTACTGCGCAGGCGCAAGTCTCCTAGTAGTAGCGCGGACCCGACAGAGATCGGCTATTTCCGTCTATGTCCATACTGAGAGACGCAACAGCGCCCCCGCTGGAGCCAGGGAAGGTAAATATATCAAGCCTCGAGTCTCTTTAAACCTAATAAAAGCAAGAAGTTTTAAATCAGGATGATACAATTTATTGGCTAACTAAAAATGAATAAAAATAAGCAAGCTTGCAGTTAGAGATGCTGTGTGGGGACTCGGGACCGACTTAGTCTTCGGGGCAGGCAGTCACACGGCGTGCAGGCAGAGATGCTGTCTGTGTGTGGAGACTGACTTAGTCTTCGGGCAGGCCTGACTGTGCTTTGCAGACCAGGCATCCGTGGTCAGATGGACCCTTGACCCAACGCTGTGTGCCTGAGATGACACCACTTGCCTTTCAACATCACGGTACAGTTTGGGTATCGCCTTTTTTGAGAAATAATTACATATCTTCCACTGCGATGTGTGGATTTGCTTTTGTGTGCTGCTTTCCCTCAGGTGGTAATCCCATTGCAGTTTGTGCTTTGTAATCATGTGCCTTTGTAAGGTAGTTGTCCCTACGCGGGTCTTGGTCTTTCCACGGCTCAATTTTCCTGACAATATTGGGGGTTGATGGCACGTGTCTTGTTCTGAACACTGTACTTTGGTCACGGGCCGCACAAAATCACGACAGCGCGACCTCGAACAGGGTGCACTGAAGTGAACAACAGGTAGTAGGTATATGCAGTGATGATTATTACACGTGCACCTGTCACACACAGACAGGTACCGGACAGGCACAGTGACACTGCGTGCGCTCACGTAGGTAGGTGGGTGCACTGAAGTGAACAACAGGTAGTAGGTATATGCAGTGATGAGTTTTACATGTGCATCTGTCACACACAGACAGGTACCGGATAAGCACAGTGACACTGCGTGTGCTCACGTAGGTAGGTGGGTGCACTGAAATGAACAACAGGTAGTAGTTATATGCAGTGATGTGTATTACATGTGCACCTGTCACACACAGACAGGCACAGTGAAACTGACTGACAGGGCTGTATATAATGCAAGTGGACCACACACACAAAAATAGATCACAAGAACAAGATTAGCTCTCAAAAGAGCTGTTGAGGGGTGTTTTTTTAGCAATAACAATCAGCCAGGAGCAAGCTAACAAGCCTACCAGAGCCTAACTAAGCTTTCCCTATGAGAGTCTGCAGCAGCTATCCCTTCACTAATTACTGCAGGCACACGAGTGAGTCCACTGCCTGACGCTGCCTGCCTTTTATAAGGGGGGGGGGGTGGGGCTCCAGGAGGGAGTGTAGCCTAATTGGCTACAATGTGCCTGCTGACTGTGATGTAGAGGGTCAAAATTGACCCTTATGATGCACTATGGGGGCGAAACGAACTTCCGGAAAAGTTCCTGGTTCGCCGCGATCGCGAACCATGAAAGTTTGCCGGGAACCATTTGCCAGTGAACCGTTCGGGCCATCTCTATATCCCTGCCCCCAGTGTATAATGGGGCCCTGGTCTTTTTTTTTCTTTCCAAACCATTGGTGCAAAGGATGCTCTGGAATTGATGTCATAAGACAG
Organism: Hyperolius riggenbachi; assembly: GCF_040937935.1. NCBI lineage: Eukaryota > Metazoa > Chordata > Amphibia > Anura > Hyperoliidae > Hyperolius > Hyperolius riggenbachi. Next base: position 287,053,221 of record NC_090650.1, read on the forward strand.
GCAGCTGCAGTTTTCCTGTATCTTCTCTGTACTACAGTTTGTGAAAAGAGAAGTAATTTGATCCAGGTAGGCAGAGAGCAGGGAGGGGAGGGAGGGGCAGGGGAGTTAACAAGGCGGAAGAGGAGGCCACAATGCTTTAGCAAGGCTTCAGGAGAATAAGGAAGTGCTGCTTACAGAAATAAATGTGTGTCTGTTCTATCCACTATAATGTACCAGATGTAAACTTTATACAGTGGGATGCGAACGTTTGGGCAACCTTGTTAATCATCATGATTTTCCTATATAAATCATTGGCTGTTACGATAAAAAATGTCAGTGAAATATATCGTATAGTAAACACACACAGTAATATTTGAGAAGTGAAATGAAGTTTATTGGATTTACAGAAAGTTTCCAATAATTGTTTAAACAAAATTAGGCAGGTGCATACATTTGGGCACCACAATAAATAAATGAAATCAATATTTAGTAGATCCTCCTTTTGCAGAAATCTCTAAACGCTTCCTGTAGGTTCCAATGAGAGTCTGGATTCTGGTTGGAGGTTTTGTGGACCATCCCTCTTTACAAAACATCTCTAGTTCATGGTTTGATGGCTTCCAAGCATGGACAGCTTTCTTTAATTCACACCACAGATTTTCAATTATATTCCGGTCTGGGGACTGAGATGACCATTCCAGAATGTTGTACTTGTTCCTCTGTGTGAATGCCTTAGTGGATTTTGAGAAGTGTTTAGGGTCATTGTCTTGTTTAAAGATCCAGCCCCGGCGCAGCTTCAGCTTTGTCACTAATTCCTGGGCATTGGTCTCCAGAATCTGCTGATACAGAGTGGAATCCATGCGTCTTTCAACTTTGAAAAGATTCCCAGTCCCTGCACTGGCCACACAGCCCTACAGCATGATGGAACCATCACCATTTTTACTGTAGGTAGCAGGTGTTTTTCTTGGAATGCTGTGTGGTTTATAACTCAATTTTAGTTTCATCAGTCCACAGCATCTTATTCCAAAATGAAGTTGACTTGTCCAAATGTGCTTAGCATACCTCAAGCGGCTCTGTTTGTGCTGTGGGCAGAGAAAAGGCTTCCTCTGCATCACTCTCGCATACAGCATCCCCTTGAGTAAAGTGTGCCGAATGGTTGAATGATGCACAGTGATTCCATCTGCAGCAAGATGATGTTGTAGCTCTTTTGTGCTGGTCTGTGGGTTAGAGTTGACTGACTCTTCTCACCATTCGTCACTTCTGTTTATCCGAGATTTTTATTGGTCTGCCACTTCGAGCCTTAACTTGAACTGAGCCTGTGGTCTTCCATTTCATCAATATGTTCCTAACTGTGGAAACTGACAGCTGAAATCTCTGAGACAACTTTCTGTATCTTCCCCTATGCCATGATGGTAAACAATCTTTGTCTTCAGGTCATTTGAGAGTTGTTTTGAGACCCCCATGTTGCTACTTTTCAGAGAAAATTAAAAGAGGAGGGAAATTTACAATTGACCCCCTTAAATACTCTTTCTCATAATTGGATTCACATGTGTATGTCGGTCAAGGGTCACTGAGCTTACCAAGTCAATTTCAGTTCCAATAATTAGTTCTAAAGGTTTTGGAATCAATAAAATGACAATTTATGCACCTGCCTAATTTTATTCAAACAATTATTGCACACTTTCTGTAAATCCAATAAACGTAATTTCACTTCTCAAATATCACTGTGTGTATCTCCGATATGATATATTTTACTGACATTTTTTATTGTAACAACTAACGATTTATACAGCAAAATCATGACGATTAACAAGGTTGCCCAAACTTTCGCATCCCACTGTATGTTCATCTAACTTTGCACAGTGCATAGACTATAAATATATATATATATATATATATATATATATATATATATATATATATATATATATATATATAATAGAGTAAGTGCCTCAACCTTCAAACAAGAAGAAGAAGTAGCGCCCTGCCCCCAGGGCCTGTCCAAGCAAGAAGAAGGGGCTGGTCCAAGCAAGAAGAAGAAGTAGTGTCATATCAAACCAAGGACAAAGAGGGATAATTCGCATATTCAGTAGCAGTGCATTGTGGGTAACCACAAATGTTCACTTATAGCGGAATTATTGCAGATTTGCTTCTGTTTTAAGAAGGAAAATTACACCAAGCTTTGCTTTTTTTACTAGGAGGGATTTTTGGTCTCTTTTATCCTCCTATACATTCTTAGAAGTTTGTTGTACTGGTCCAAGCCCTATCTCATACAGCCATATCAATTTCTGCTATGGCTATCATTCATGAAAGTGCTGTCGGTATGGAGAATCAGTGTGGGAAAACACTGCTAATGGTGTTTTAGACTTCTGGCTGCTGATTCATAAAAAAGTATCCAGGTGCAGTAGCAGTGCGGAGATTCCCCAAACTAGGCAGGCGGTAGGCTTGCGGAGAGACGGAAGCTGCCGAGTTGATACATTTCTCCGTGTTCTGCTCTACTGCAGCTGCCTGGGAGGTCTCTGTGTCTCCACTTAACATTGTTATCGCCACATCAGAGGGAGCGGTACTTCCCGACCTCACACCGCTTGCGGTGATCTTTATGAAGGCAGCGTTTTATCGCTCTGCTCGGTAATGTCAGCTTTTGATGCGGAAGGAGCCTTTATGAATACAGATTTTGCTAAGTGTGCGGGAAAGTCAGCTGTTTTAAGCATTTCCGTATGCGGAAATGCTTTATGAATGATAGCCTATGTAGTGATAAGAACCAAAGGTCTGAAATAGGCTGTCACATGTGGGTTTGATATGACTGTGTAAAACTTAAAGAGAACCCGAGGTAGGATTTAATTATGTTACCGATGCAGAGGAGGCAGGGGAGCAGCACTGACAGACAGCGCTTAGGTAAACATTGTGCTGGCGACACGCTGCGTGTCGCCAGCACTGCGGGGGTATAGCGGCGCGCAGGGGGGTCCTGGAGGCACACCATGGGGCAACGGAGGCTGGTCTTAGTGTGCACAACCAGCCTCTGTGCCCCAGTAACATAATTAAATCCCACCTCGGGTTCTCTTTAAAGCTATAGGCTTGCTTGGCTTACTAAGGGTGAAAAGGAATAATTTGCATATTTAGTAGCGGTGCATTGTGGGTAATCACAAATGTTCACTTATAGCTGAGTAATTGCATATTTCTTTCTGTTTTAGGAAGGCAAATTACACCAAGCTTTGCTTTTTGTAGTAGGAGGTCTTTTTGGTCCCTTTTATCCCCCTATACATTATGAGTGGCTTGGGTCACCCTGAGCTGCTTGGTTACTCTGTTGTACTGGTCCAAGCCCTATCTCATTCAGCTGTATCAATCCCTGCCATGTACTGATGAGGACCAAAAGTGTGAAACAGGCTGTCTACATGTGGGTTTGATATGACTGTGTAAAATTTAAAGCTATATGCTTGCTATACACCAGCAGCTCTGGATGCTTGCTTGGCTTACCAAGGGGGAAAATGGGTAATTTGCATAATTAATAGCAGTGCATTGTGGGTAACCACAAATGTTCACTTATAGCTGAATTATTGCAAATTTCCTTCTGTTTTAAAAAGGCAAATTACACCAATACAGTGTGCGGCATTGCAGGAAATGACGACAGTGGAACACACGATGGAACACGAAAGAGGTGAGTCATCCCCGCCCGCTGCCTCTTACTAATAGTGGTGGCTGCTACTGTGCTTAAGCAGGAGGGGGAGTGCACATGGGGGACCAAGGTGAGGGGGGGAGGGGTCCTGCTGAGCTTAAGCTGGAGGGGGAGTGCACATGGGGGACCCAGGTGGGGGGGGGTCCTGCTGAGCTTAAGCTGGAGGTAGAGCACACATGGGGGACCCAGTTGAGGGGGGGGGGGGGTCCGACCCCCCTCCCCACCACTGTGCCCAATACCCCCTTCCTGCCCTCTACCCTCTTATGCGGGTCGGCTAGTGTATATATATATATATATATATATATATATATATATATATATATATATATATATATATATTGCCACTCAGACCTTTTTTTGGCTTAAGGTGGTCTTTAGATAACTTACCCAGCATGCCTAACCCTAAACCTCCCTGCCTCTAAGACTATCTGCTCAGGGTGATTACCATTAGCAATGGTGCCAGAGGTGCTTGATAAAATAGTGAGGCTGCCCACTATTAATTGGCTGCCTTTTTAACAATTATCACTACTATAGGATCTAACATAAACAGCTGCAATTAGCAGCTATTAGGGGTTAAAAGGATGCCTCAGGTGCCCGATTTTTTCTCTGGTGCCCTTTTAATGCTAATACTCATTAATCATAGCAACATTATGCTGGATACACACTTCGCGTTCCCGCACTCGATGCGCCCGTCGATTCGCGTTGACTCGATTATTTCTGAGCATTTCCGAGCGCATTTCTATGATTGTTAGGTCGATTTACATGTAAAGTATGCCAAATCGACCTAACGATCCATCGAAACACGAATCGGACATGTCGGAAATAATCGAGTCGACGTGAATCGACGGGCGCATCGAGTGCGGAAACGCGAATTGTGTATCCAGCATTAGAGGCTTTTGAAGTGCCCTTTTACTTACTTCAGGTTCCCCCATCCCCCCAAATTGGCCTCAGACTATGGGGATTTAATTGTGAGCCCTTTAAGGGTGGGCAGTTATTGTTAAGTCTATGTAATAATAATAATAATAATAATATAGCTACATATGCTATATACTCTGATACTTGTATGTGCTTTTTAGCTACTTATTTAGAAGACAGGTAAACACATGAAAAGGTAATCATATGTCCAACACATCCAAAACAGTGCATCTTTTTTTAAATAGTTGTAGTAAAACCTATATAAATTTCAGCAAAGTTTCAAGTAGCCACAAAAAAATGACATCTAATAAAACCTGATCACACATTTTCAGCTGCTCTCTACTCAGTAACTGTCTTGTACAATGACTTGACAAACTGTTCAATAATTGGTTGTTTGGGAGAATCAGATCTGTTTTTAATTAGAGGAAAAGGGTTTTGAAACAAATGTTTGTTGGTAGTAAATTCTTTTGTTTACCTAGCTGTGCAGCTGTGATTGCATTACAACAGTGTTGCTTTCTCACTGAGTAATCTGTTTTTTTTTGTTTTTTGTTTTTTTTTCAATAACAAAATGCCATATCACAGAGAAAAATGCCTTGAAGTTCTTTAGGGTGATTTTGTGGATAGAAAACTATTTGATCAAAAAGTATAGATTATTGTAAGACACCGTTCATTTAATTTATGCATATTATTACAGCTGAACTCCAAGCAGACAACCATATACAGTTTAGATACTGATATTATATGAACAGTTCTACTTGGCATTTTATAGTATATTTGTAAAAGAGAAAATACAGTGTTTTACCCTAAAATAAGACCCTGTCTTATATAAATTTTTCATCCAAAATATGTGCTAGGGCTTATTTTCAGGGAGGTCTTATATTTGTGGGGGTAGCCAAATCCCCCTTTAGTATATAGCCAGCTCCCCCTTTAGTATATAGACAAAGACAAATAACATTTATATCGCACTTTTCTCCTGGCGGACTCAAAGCGCCAGAGCTGCAGCCACTAGGATGCACTCTATAGGCAGTAGCAGTGTTAGGGAGCCTTGCCTAAGGTCTCATACTGAATAGGTGCTGGCTTAATGAACAGGCAGAGCTGAGATTCGAACCCTGGTTTTCTGTGTCAGAAGCAGAGCCCTTAACCACTACAACACCATCCTTCCACTTATATAGCCAGATCCCCCCAGTACATACCGGTAGCCAGACCCCCCCCCCCCACAAGTATATACCCAAATTCCCTAGTTTATAGTAAGCTTCTGCCCCCCCCCCCCACACACACACACACTCCCCGCTTCTGCTGCTTCCAATTTACCTCCCCTGCTGCTGGCATCCTCCTCCAGAATGTCAGATCCCCCTATGGCTAACACTGTGCATAATTCAGCTTTTAGATCAGCAGTGAAGGCAGCTAAAGTTGGACAGTAACAGCACCGCCCTATACAGGAAGTAAACAGATATCACTTCCTGTATATGGGCTCTGTTACTGTTCAAGTTTAGCTGCCTTCACCACCGATCTAAAGCCCCATCCACACAATACAATTCCACATGCGATCGATCGATCAAATTCAATTGGATTGATTAAATCCAACATGTCCGATCTGAACTTGATCAATAGTCTGATCGATTTTGCATTGATAAAAATGCAAAATTGATCACACTACCGATCAAGTCCCGATTGGACATGTCGGATTTAATAGATCCAGTCGAATCCGATCAATCCCCCGTGGAATTATATCGTGTAGATGGAGCGTAAAATATGAACTATGCACAGAGTTAGCCACAGCCCGCAGTGGGTTCCAACTCTCTGGAGGAGGGGGGCAGAAGCAGGGAAGGTAAATTGGCCGCAGCGGCCGGGGGGTGGGGGAGCTCAGCTAGGTCTTATTTTTGAGGGATGCCTTATATTTCAAGCATGCTTGAAATATAAGATAGGTCTTATTTTCGGGGGATGTCTTATTTTAGAGGAAAGGCGGAACCACCAACCCGTACCCCTTCCTACATCACTAACTGGTGTGCTCTGAACTATACAGTCAAGCAGTCTGCTAAAACTAAAATGAATAGTTCAAATTAGATGAAGGGTACCATTACTTATCAGCACATACTAGAGGGAATCACCAATCTGAACACAACAATTTGTGTGCATGTAAGAACCAAACAGTAGTGTTCATCAAATAGCTCCCTGTTCTTTTCACTGGCCATTCAATCAAATGGGTCCAAATTCTTTGGGTTGGCTAAACCACAAATTGTTCCCTGCATTACATTGAAGTCAACATGCATACATGCAGGGGTGCAACTAGAAATCACTGGGCCCCCCTGCGAATATTTGGATTGCCCCCCCCCCCCCCCCCCATAGGTGCCAAATAATCGTAATGGGGCAGCGTTTCACTGTAAATTAATTGTAAAGTGGGCAGCATTTTACCAGACAATCGTAATGTGGGCCAGAAAATCGTAATGTGGGCAGAGTTCACCAGAAAATCGTAATGTGGGCCTTTAGAAAATCATAATGTGGGCAGAGTTCACCAGAAAATCGTAATGTGGGCACCAGTCACCAGAAAATTGTAACGTGGACAGCATTCACCAGACAATCGTAATGTGGGCAGCGTTCACCAGAAAATCATAATGTGGGCAGAGTTCACCAGAAAATCATAATGTGGGCAGAGTTCACCAGAAAATCGTAATGTGGGCACCAGTCACCAGAAAATCGTAACGTGAGCAGCAGTCACCAGAAAATTGTAACGTGGACAGCATTCACCAGACAATCGTAATGTGGGCAGCGTTCACCAGAATATCGTAATGTGGGACAGAAAATCGTAATGTGGGCAGAGTTCACCAGAAAATCGCAATGTGGGCAGCAGTCACCAGAAAATCGCCATGTGGGCAGCAGTCACCAGAAAATCGCAATGTGGGCAGCAGTCACCAGAAAATCGCCATGTGGGCAGCAGTCACCAGAAAATCGCAATGTGGGCATCAGTCACCAGAAAATCCAAATGTGGGCAGCAGTCACCAGAATATCGTAATGTGGGCAGCAGTTACCAGAAAATCCTAATGTGGGCAGCAGTCAGTCACCAGAATATCATAATGTGGGCAGCACACACCAGAAAATCCTAATGTGGGCAGCAGTCACCAGAAAATCCTTATGTGGGCAGCAGTCACCAGAAAATCGCAATGTGGGCAGCAGTCACCAGAAAATCGCAATGTGGGCAACAGTCACCAGAAAATCGCAATGTGGGCAGCAGTCACCAGAAAATCCTAATGTGGGCAGCATACACCAGAAAATCGTAATGTGGGCAGCAGACACCTGAAAATCGTAATGTGGGCAGCAGACACCTGAAAATCGTAATGTGGGCAGCAGGCACCTGAAAATCGTAATGTGGGCAGCAGACACCTGAAAATCGCAATGTGGGCAGCAGACACCTGAAAATCGTAATGTGGGCAGCAGACACCTGAAAATCGCAATGTGGGCAGCAGACACCTGAAAATCGTAATGTGGGCAGCAGACACCTGAAAATCATAATGTGGGCAGCAGACACCTGAAAATCGTAATGTGGGGAGCAGACACCAGAAAATCACAATGTGGGCAGCAGTGACCAGAAAATCGTAATGTGGGCAGCGTTCACCAGAATATCGTAATGTGGGACAGAAAATCGTAATGTGGGCAGAGTTCACCAGAAAATCGCAATGTGGGCAGCAGTCACCAGAAAATCGCCATGTGGGCAGCAGTCACCAGAAAAATCGCCATGTGGGCAGCAGTCACCAGAAAATCGCAATGTGGGCATCAGTCACCAGAATATCATAATGTGGTCAGCACACACCAGAAAATCCTAATGTGGGCAGCAGTCACCAGAAAATCCTTATGTGGGCAGCAGTCACCAGAAAATCGCAATGTGGGCAGCAGTCACCAGAAAATCGCAATGTGGGCAACAGTCACCAGAAAATCGCAATGTGGGCAGCAGTCACCAGAAAATCCTAATGTGGGCAGCATACACCAGAAAATCGTAATGTGGGCATCAGACACCTGAAAATCGTAATGTGGGCAGCAGACACCTGAAAATCGTAATGTGGGCAGCAGGCACCTGAAAATCGTAATGTGGGCAGCAGACACCTGAAAATCGCAATGTGGGCAGCAGACACCTGAAAATCATAATGTGGGTAGCAGACACCTGAAAATCGTAATGTGGGCAGCAGACACCTGAAAATCGTAATGTGGGCAGCAGACACCAGAAAATCGCAATGTGGGCAGCAGACACCAGAAAATCGCAATGTGGGCAGCAGTGACCAGAAAATCGTAATGTGGGCAGCAGACACCAGAAAATCGCAATGTGGGCAGCAGTAACCAGAAAATCGCAATGTGGGCAGCAGTGACCAGAAAATCGTAATGTGGGCAGCAGACACCAGAAAATCGCAATGTGGGCAGCAGACACCTGAAAATCGCAATGTGGGCAGCAGACACCTGAAAATCGTAATGTGGGCAGCAGACACCTGAAAATCACAATGTGGGCAGCAGACACCTGAAAATCGTAATGTGGGCAGCAGACACCTGAAAATCGCAATGTGGGCAGCAGACACCTGAAAATCACAATGTGGGCAGCAGACACCTGAAAATCGTAATGTGGGCAGCAGACACCTGAAAATCGTAATGTGGGCAGCAGACACCTGAAAATCCCCCTGCAGAATTTCAGAGCGTTTCCGGAAGTGACGTCAGTCGCTAGAGCGAGAAGGCGGCGATGGAACGCAAGGAAGAAGGTATGTATCCCGCCGCCGCTGCTGCCCGCTGCCCACACACATTCACTAGCTGGAGGGGGGCGCAGAGGGGAGAGCCCCGAGGTGAGGGAGAGGGGGGAACTTCCCCTCTCCCCGCCGACTGTGGGCAAGGCTTTCCCCTCATGCTGCCACCCCTCCAGCCCCCAAAAAACGGGCCCGAGCGGGCCCCAGGGGGGGGGCGGGCTCCCCGCGGGCGCAGGTGCTGCAGGGCCTATTGTTACGCCCCTGCATACATGCATGCTATAATCACAATATTTTTTAGGTATAAGAATAGTCGGAACAGGTACAGATTTTGCATAAGGCACTCCGGGCACATGCCTACAGGTGCATTATTCATCAGAGGCGGCTCTCCACCCTGCTCTGATTGGCTCAGCCGCTCTTAGTGTCAGTGCAATCAGATTGGGTCCAGCGCAACTCAGCAAGCATTTATGCCAGGTGGGCAGCGGCAGAAATGTATCGGCTATGCAGTTGTAAGCGTGGGTTTCAGGAGGCTGTGCGTGCTGACTTTTCTTTACTTTTTCCCCCCTCGGTACGACTTGACCGCTAGTATCCCTGGGACTAGGAAACTACCATTTAGCTCTTATAGGAGGGGAAGGGGAGCGGAGCTAGACAAGGCAAATAACAATCAATTAGCAATTGCAAACTCTCCTTCCCCACCTCCTTTTCAAGTGCAGGCCAGTCTAGCTCCAGACTGTGGCTGCCAAACAGGAGATTTACAGTGGGGGTGCAGAGTGTAAAGTAGCCTATGGGGGATAGAAGCACAGCGTGCATGTAGGCAACAGATCTCCCCTCCACCTCCAGTCTTGTCGTGCATCTCTAGCCAAATAGAGTGTGACAGCTATAAAGGAGGATGAACATGTCAAAGCTCTGGTGAAAGTGTTTTTTTCCCCCCTCTCAGCTTGCTTCCTGAATGTCGGGAAAAGGGGATGGGGGGGGGGAGATATGTATAGTGTTTAAGTGTGTGTATGTACAGTGTGAATGTGTACAACGTGTGTATGTACAGTGTGTGTGCATGTATGTGTGAGCGTGTATTTATGCATGCGTGCACGTGTAGTGTGTGTGTGTACAGTGTGTGCATGCGTGTATGTACAGTGTGTGTGTACAGTGTGTGTGCATGTTTGTACGGTGTGTGTATGAGTGTAGTGTGTATGTGTGTATGTACAGTGTGTAAGTGTACGGTGTGTGTGTATGTACAGTGTGTGAGTGTACGGTGTGTGTGTATGTACAGTGTGTGTGTACAGTGTGTGTGTGTGTGTGTGTATCTGCGCGTGCATTCATGCAAGTGTGTTTGTACAGTTTGTATGTACAATGTGTACACAGTGTGTGCCTGTACATACACTGTGTGTAAGGTGTGTGTATATCCATACGTGTATGTACAGTGTGTGTATGCGTGTATGTACAGTGTGTGTATGCATGTGTTATGTATGTACAATGTGTGTGTGAGGGAGGGAGGCACTCGGGGAGGGGAGTACCATCAGCAGGTGCCTGTAAGCACGTGCCTGCGGTGCCTTATGGTAAATCCGAGCTTTGAGTCCACCCTGCCTTCCACACGAGGGCAAGCTGGCCGGTTGACTCTTGAGCCCACCCTCTCTTCTGCGTGGAGCAAGCTGGCGGGTCGACTCCTAAGCCCTCTCCCTCCCGGATGGCTGACCCTTAAGCCCACCCTCCCTCCTGTGCGAGGAAAGCTGGCCGGCCGACTCCCTCCCGGCCCTTAAGCCCACCCTCTCTTGTTGGGCAAGCTGGCTGTCTGACTCTTCAGCCCTCTCCCTCCGGCCGACTGGCCCTTAAGCCCACCCTCCTTTCCTCATGGGGAAAGCTAGTCGGCCGACTCTTAAGCACTCCCTGCGGTTTGGCCCCCACCCGAGGACTAAGGCCAGGATCCACTGTGCCTTCCGACTGACACCGGAGCTCGCCCACGTCGTCCGGTGCCCCTCGGGGGCCAAGCTGTCTTGGCTCCCGTGCCACTCATCTACGGGACAAGCGTCTCACAACCTTTCCGCTCCATGGGGCTGGCTGACCGACCCTTAAGCCCTCCCTTCTGGGGCTCGCTGGGGATTAGGGGTAAGGTGCCCCACGCCTCTGTCCTGCTCTTGCCCTGCCTGGCCAGCGCCCTTCGCAGGCGAGCTAACTCCAAAGACTTTGTCTCCCAGCGGTCTCTCTCCAGCGGTCAAAGATGGCTGGCCGGGCAGGAGGGAGAGGAGCCCACCCGGACCCCACTCCTCCGGTGGGGAATAGACAAAAGCTTTGGTCAAGGGATGACTGTCGAGGTAGCGGCTCTGCTACTTTCATCAGCAGGCTCCTGTAGTTCCTTGATTGCGGTGCCTTATGGTAAATCCAAGCCTTAAGCCCACCTTGCCTTCCACGCGGGATCAAGCTGGCCGGCCGACTCCTCAGCCCTCTACCTCTTGGCCGCCGACCCCTTTCTATCCCTACTGACACATAGGGCTTGATTCACTAAGACAAATAGCATGTCTTTTCAAAGATAGCACGCATTATCAAATTTAACACGCCTTATCACAGTAGCATAGCGAGCGCTACGAACCCGCCGGTGCTCAGGGCAGGACGAGTGGAGCTCTCGTCATTGCAAATTAGCAGGCATAAGTTTGCTATGCTACTCTGATAAGGCGTATTAACTTCCATAAGGCATGCTAACTTTGATAAGGCATGCTATTTGTCTTAGTGAATCAAGCCCATAGAAAGCAGTAAAACATGCTTCAAATTTTAACTTTCTTGCTTGCTATCCAAAAATTGATACAAGTTTAAAACTTTTTTTAATTTTTATTATGTTCGATATGCGGTAGAAAGCTATACTTTTTCTGTATCTTTGCACCTGTGTCTTCTCTGTGCTACTGTTTTATATTGAGTACAAAGCTTGCTATAAAATTTAGTTTTCCAACCAATCTTCCAAAATGATTGATTCATGATTGAAAGAATGGATTCCTACCACACACTGCACATCAATTTCCGATATATTCCAGCAGGGAATCTATTGAGCATTGATCAAACTGCAGAGTTGCACTGTTCGATGCAGTACAAAGCTATAGGCCATTGATCTGCCAATACTCTTGCCCCTCCCCAATTGTTTTACATTTTCCATCCTGTCCTACCAATACTTTTGATTGGTTTGTAGTCAAAATTCATCATAAATTGATTGATCTGACATTTTGGGAAATTGACTCCCAGCAGATGAATGAAATCCGCAAGGAATTGAATGAGAAAATTGATGAGTGTATGGCCACTTTAAGTGTTCTTGTTTTTTACAGATAAAAAATAAATTCCAGTACTGCTGTACACACTTATTTGTGATTTCTTTTACCATCAAAGCCAAAGTTGGTAGAAAGTACATGGTGCTGAATTACTTAAAGACTAATGGAATGAAAATAACATATTAATAAAATTGCTTATTTTTTACAATATTCACTTATTACAATTATTTAGTCAGTGTTTGCAAATTGTCAAATGTTTCCTCTCCCTAATTTACATTCTTAAATTTATCACTGGCGGTGACATCTTTAGTTCTGCCAGGTGATCTGTACATAATATTTGTTACTGTAATGATCGGTGTAGCAACACAGATGTCTAATTATGTGTGATCTGCAGAATCACCAATAATACAGACACTATACCTGATTATATGGTGATCTGCAGAATCACCAATAACGCAATTGAACAGACTAGAATAACTGGGCCTCACCAGAGGAGCTGGTGGGCACTATTAGAACACAGTATCGGATAGATAGATAGAACCTCACCAGAGGAGCTGGTGGGAACTATTAGAACACAGTAACTGGCTAGTTTGGAAGACCAGCGGGTCAGCTGACGCGAGGCATAAAGGTCCTGTCTACGCGCGCGGCCGCGCGATACAGCGACCCTCTGTGTAAATGACAATTCCGGCCTCGGTGTGCTAGGCGCCGATGGAACGGAAAACACCTCTGAACAGGGACCCGAGTCGGCTGCGGAGACACCCGGCATGCCCGCAGCCGCAGATGTTACAGTACCCCCCCTTGAGGCGTGGACTCTGGACACGGACCACCAGGTCTGTCAGGATGCAACCTATGGAACTCTTCTCTAAGTTCTTCCGCATGCATACGATGACTAGGGACCCAAGATCTCTCCTCAGGCCCATACCCCCTCCAATGAACCAGGTGTTATACAGAGTTGTGCACAAACCGAGAATCCAAAATCTGCTCTGTCTCATACTCAGGTTCCCCATCAATCACCACAGAGGGGGGAGGGGGGAATCCACATGTACTGTGGGTTTTAACAAAGACACATGAAATGTCTTAACACCTCTCCAACCGGACGGAAGTGAAACAGCATATGTGACCTTATTGATTCTCTTGGAGACAGCCTGGGTATGGGCCTATATATCTAGGACCCAATTTAGCAGAGGGCTGCTTCAGGGCCAAATGTCGAGTAGACACCCACACCAGGTCCCCTGGTGCAAAGTCCCACTCTCCCAAACGTCTCCTGTCAGCCTGTTTTTTCTGGGTCACAAAAACCTTCTTGAGATTTTTCTGAACCAAGGCCCAGATCTCTGTCAAGGTTCCCTGCCACTCCTCCAGTGCTGGGAAAGGAGATGCCACCACAGGCAAAGAAGAAAACTTAGGAGATCTCCCCGTCACAATCTGAAACGGAGAGAACCCTGAGGAAGAACTCTTCAAATTATTATGGGCAAATTCTGCAAACGGCAAGAATTTGGCCCACTCAGTCTGGGCGTCAGCCACATAACATCTCAGAAACTGTTCTAGGGACTGGTTAACTCTTTCTGTTTGGCCAATTGTCTGTGGGTGGTAGCCGGAGGAGAATGATAGGTTCATGCCCAGATGATTACAAAAGGCCCTCCAGAATTTGGAGACAAACTGGACTCCCCTATCTGACACCACATTCTCAGGGACACCATGTAAATGGAAAATGTGGTGAATGAAGAGCTCTGCCAGTTCTGGAGCAGAGGGGAGTCCGTCCAAAGGAATAAAATGGGCCATCTTACTAAACCTATCGACTTCCACCCATATGACAGTTTTCCCTGAGACCGAGGTAGTTCCCCTATAAAGTTCATGGACAAGTGTGACCATGGCTGTTCTGGCACAGGTAGTGACTGTAAGGTGCCGATGGGAGCTTGTCTGGAGGGTTTGCTTCTGGCACAAATGGAACAGCTCCCCCAAAAATCCTTACAGTCAGACACAATGGAGGGCCACCAAACACATCTGTCCAATAACTCCTGCGTACGGGCAACACCAGGATGACCTGCATTCTTATGAGAATGAAACACATGAAGAATCTTAAATCTGAACTGGAGGGGTACAAATAGAACTCCATCTGGTTTCCCTTCAGGGACTTCCTGCTGAAATGGGCTCAGCATGGTTGCCCAGTCTCCCTGGGCCTCACTATCAGTGGAACCAGAGGAGTGAGACAGTAACCCCTCCACTTGGATCTCGGTAGCCCCCACTGTGACTTTCTTCAAACAATGATGATGACAGTATGAGGACCAGGCTAACAATTGTCTGGAACCCCAGTCAATCTGAGGGGAGTGTTTTCTAAGCCACGGCATACCGAGAATCACTGTGGAGGTGGACATCTCCAGAACCAAAAACTGTATCTGTTCTTTATGCAACACCCCCAACTGAGACAGTAATAACGGAGTCTGAGTGAGTGGTAATTTCCCTTGCAATGGTGAATCATCCATTGCAGTCACTATAATCTGACGTCCCACAGGAAGGAGAGGAAAACCAAACTTAATGGCAAAGTCATATGCCATAACATTAACTGCAGAACCCAAATATACAAAGGCCCGGATGGAATGGACTTGATCCTCCCAAGTTATAGAACATGGGAGAAGTAAACGCTTATTCTTTAGACGTAAGACTGGATCGCCTAGGGTAGTACCTCCAGCTACACCTAGGCGATGGGGTTTTCCGCCTTCTTAGGACAATTCGCTACGATATGCCCCTTCTCTGCACAATTGAGACAGAGTTTCTCAGTACATAGTTATTTTGGTTGAAAAAAGACATATGTCCATCGAGTTCAACCAGTATAAAGTACAACACCAGCCTGCTCCCTCACATATCCCTGTTGATCCAGAGGAAGCCGAAAAAAACCCTTACAAGGCATGGTCCAATTAGCCACTAAAGGGAAAAATTCCTTCCCGACTCCAGATGGCAATCAGATAAAATCCCTGGATCAACATCATTAGGCATTACCTAGTAATTGTAGCCATGGATGTCTTTCAATGCAAGGAAAGCATCTAAGCCCCCTTTAATTGCAGGTATAGAGTTTGCCATAACGACTTCCTGTGGCAATGCATTCCACATCTTAATCACTCTTACTGTAAAGAACCCTTTCCTAAATAAATGGCTAAAACGTTTTTCCTCCATGCGCATATCATGTCCTCTAGTCCTTTGAGAAGGCCTAGGGACAAAAAGCTCATCCGCCAAGCTATTATATTGCCCTCTGATGTATTTATACATATTAATTAGATCCCCTCTAAGGCGTCTTTTCTCTAGACTAAATAAACCCAGTTATCTAACCTTTCTTGGTAAGTTAGACCTTCCATCCCACATATCCATTTTGTTGCTCGTCTCTGCACCTGCTCTAAAACTGTAATATCTTTTTTGCAATGTGGTGCCCAGAACTGAATTCCATATTCCAGATGTGGCCTTACTAGAGAGTTAAACAGGGGCAATATTATGCTAGCATCTCGAGTTTTTATTTCCCTTTTAATGCATCCCAAAATTTTGTTAGCTTTAGCTGCAGCTGCTTGGCATTGAGTACGATTATCTATCTTGTGGTCGATGAGTACTTCTAATTACTTCTCCAAGTTTGATGTCCCCAACTGTATCCCATTTATTTTGTATGGTGCTAGACCATTAGTACGTCCAAAATGCATGACTTTACATTTTTCAACATTGAATTTCATCTGCCATGTATGTGCCCATATAGCCATCCTATCCAGATCCTTTTGCAATATGACACTATCTTCCTGAGAGTTGATGATTCTGCACAATTTTGTATAATCTGCAAAAATAGCAACATTGCTCACTACTGCATCTACTAGGTCATTAATAAATAAATTGAAGAGCACTGGACCCAGAACAGACCCCTGTGGTACCCCACTGCTAACAGTCTCCCATTTTGAGTACGATCCATTGACCACAACTCTTTGTTTTCTGTCCATTAGCCAGTTCCCTATCCATGCACACATACTCTTCCCCAGTCCTTGCATCCTCAACTTTTGCAACAGACTTTTGTGGGGAACAGTGTCGAAAGCCTTTGCAAAGTCCAAGTATATCACATCTACAGCATTCCCAATATCCATATTAGCATTCACTACCTCATAAAAGCTGAGCATGTTAGTCAAACAGGACCTGTCTTTAGTAAACCCATGTTGATGCTGAGAAATAAGATTATTTTCTAGTATGAAGTCATGTATAGTATCTCTTAGTAACCCCTCAAATAGTTTGCATACAACTGATGTTAAGCTTACAGGTCTATAATTTCCTGGATCTGATTTTTTGCCCTTCTTAAATAATGGGAAAACGTGGGCTGTACGCCAATCCACTGGGACTCTGCCAGTTAAAAGAAAGTCACAAAAGATAAGATAAAGAGGTTTATCTATAACTGAACGCCTCCTGTTCTTCTCCACCTCAGTGAGCTTGGACTGTCCAATTTGCATTGGCTCATCAGGCGGAGGAGAAGGAGGAACAGGAGGAGAAAACACACCAGAAAAAAAGTCTCCCTGATGTTCTGCCTCGAGTCTGCCTCTGGTATCGCACTCGGCGATCAATTTTAATTGCCAAGGAAATGGCTTCATCAATAGACTTAGGCTCAGGGTGACCTAGCATAAGATCACCCACTGCATCAGATAATCCTGACAAAAAACAATCTAACAAGGCATACTGCCCCCGTCTGGCCAAAACCGCCCACCATCTAAACTTAGCGGCATAATTGTCAACTAAATTATGACCCTGCCTGAGTGTCTTAAGCCTCCTTTCTGACGTTATAGCTAAATCCGGATCATCATCTATAACTGCCATTGCTTTAAAAAAATTCTGAACAGAGGTCAACGCCTCATGCCCCTCAGGGAGACTGTAGGCCCAGGACTGCGAATCACCTGATAATAAAGTCTTTATCAGTGTGACTCTCTGGCTCTCCGTGCCTGAAGATACTGGTCGTAACTCAAAATAAGAAAGGCATCAATGCTTAACATTTCTAAAGTCAGAGCGATGCCCTGAAAATTTTTCAGGAGGAGGCATCCTGGGCTCAATAACTAGAGGGGAGGACACTTGTGCATTGAGATTTTTAAGACGATTAACTGTCTTAGCTAGTTGGTCAATCTGGGTCTGCTGTGAGTTAACCGTCTTGATGAGATCGTTAATGGTTGTGGTCAACAGTTCAACCCGATTGCACAGTGTCTCCATAATTTTTTCGTGTGCGGTTCTGTAACGATCGGTGTAGCAACACAGATGTCTGATTATGTGTGATCTGCAGAATCACCAATAATACAGACACTATACCTGATTATATGGTGGTCTGCAGAATCACCAATAATGCAAGTATAGCTAACAGGATAATGCAATAGTGTGTAGTGCTTGGTGCAACAGTAACAGAGTAGAATAACTGGGCCTCACCAGAGGAGCTGGTGGGCACTATTAGAACACAGTATTGGATAGATAGATAGAACCTCACCAGAGGAGCTGGTGGGAACTATTAGAACACAGTAACTGGATAGTTTGGCAGAACCTCACCAGAGGAGCTGGCGGGTACTATTAGAACACAGTTACTGACTAGTATGGCAGAACTTCACCAGAGGAGCTGGTGGTCACTGTTAGAACACAGTAACTGACTAGTTTGGCAGAACCTCACCAGAAGAGCTGGTGGGTACTATTAGAACACAGTTACTGACTAGTTTGGCAGAACCTCACCAGAGGAGCTGGTGGGTACTATTAGAACACAGTTACTGACTAGTTTGGCAGAACCTCACCAGAGAAGCTGGTGGGTACTGTTAGAACACAGTTACTGACTAGTTTGGCAGAACCTCACCAGAGGATCTGGTGGGTACTGTTAGAACACAGTAACTGACTAGTTTGGCAGAACCTCACCAGAGGAGCTGGTGGGAACTGTTAGAACACCTCACCAGTGGCAAGGGCCCACTGGTGAGTAGAGAGGTCAGACAGGCTGGGTTCGGCAACTGAGAGACAGATACAGTACAGAATCAGTAAGCAAGAGAGTAGTAAGTATTCAGGCAGTGTTTCAGCAACTAGATCCGATGGGCAGAGGTTCAGAATCAATAAGCAAGAGCAGAGTCAGAGATAGCCCGAGTCATACACAGAGTATCAAATATACAGTAATAACAATAATCCTAGTCTTGTGTGAAATCCCTGGTTTCCTCCCAGATCAAAGCACACCGGATACTAGTCTAAGGTCTGAGCGCTAACACGTATGTATTCGCAACCACAGACAGGTTGCGAGTGAGCAGAGAAGGCTTAAGAAGCAGAGGAAACCTCACAGCCGCGCCCACCAATAATCAACCAATCCAGAGCGGTGTGAGTCCCCCTCTGAGTCCCCTCTGAGTCCCCACCTCCTCCCAGCGTAAAGGTCCTGTCTACGCGCGCGGCCGCGCGATACAGCAACCCTCTGTGTAAATGACAATTCCGCCCTCGGCGTGCTAGACGCCGACGGAACGGAAAACACCTCTGAACAGGAACCCGAGGCGGCTGCGGAGACACCCAGCGTGCCCGCAGCCGTAGATGTTACAGTTACTGAAAGTTCTTTGTGCATGTGGGAGATACTGTTTGCTTGGCAGTTGGAAACATTTTTTATTTCCCACAATGCAACAAGGTTCGCAGAAATCAAACTGTCATGACCATGGTTAGGACATCACACTGTGAGGGAGGTTTCACCAAAATATCAGCGAAACAGAACTCTACCCTCCCCCCCCTCCCCAACCATGATTTATTGGAGAAAATGTAAAGACTTGACATTCTCATGGCGAAAAAGGGTAATAGCTACTAATCAAATTAAGTTAAATTCTTGGTTAAAGTCCCTATTAAATGTGCTTTTTGTTTTCTTCAATTTACATTGCTTTAACTGTTTAAAGTTATCTAATCTTTAAGTTATAAAGAAGTAAAACATGTCTTTTCATTGATAAGAACACATTTTAATTGTTACAATCCATACAGAATCCTCATCTATTGGTTATGATACATGTATAATCAATATACGGTAACTAATATGTAGTAATGAATAATGTTCAAGTATCCAAATACATAAATGTTAAAGATCTATGCAAATTGCAAAGAGGGAAAAATAAATTTTGTCTGGGTGGCCCAGTTCTTTCATCACTGATTCTGTTCCATGTTTGGCAATCTTAAAGTATTAACTGCACAGCGTTTTGATGGGAACTTATCAGTGAAAGGCAATTTGCTTATCTACTCAACTACTTTCTAACTCATTAAAACAATCAGGTTTACATTACATATTTTGTCTTGGCGCTGGCTGCCTGGCATTTTACCCCTGATTCTACTGCTGGCTAGCAGAGATGCATTCTGTTGCAAAGGATTTTTGCTTTAACTACAGACATTCTCTGGAATAATTCAAATGTAGGGTGAAGTTAATAATAATAATAATAATAATAATAATAATAATTTAGAGTGATAAACATTTTCACACTAGTGATATGCTCTAACATATTCTTTTCTCTGGTGTTCTTGCATACAGGCTGCTTATGATGTGAAAGGGGTGGTAATTAAAAATATTGTCTTGATCTCTTGCTAAGGTGACAGATCCTAACACCTGCCACCAAGACAAGCATGTGAAATCAATATATTGGAAGAATTAATCCCAAAGGAAATAAATAAAATCAATCATACATGTTTCTCAGTTGACAGATCATGGTTGCATGCATGATGCCTTCAGCTATGAGGTGGTAAAGACACTTTCTAATTAAGGCTGTTTGCAGACTGGGATTTATGCTGTAATGCAGTATATCCTTGACTGAAGTTTCTTTTATAGGTACATACAACAGGTGATACAAATGATCCTGCTTTTGGTATATCATGGAGACAAATCTTCACTGAAGTTTTAAAGAGGCACTAAGGCAAAAACTGTAAATTTTTTAATATTTTATTTCCTATGTAGCTGACACTTACAGTTGATATTATAACCAGACTGGTCTGAATCTCTTACTGATAGGTCTTTGATTAGTCTATCTCCTCATAGGGGATTCTCAAAAAGGTTTCAAAACCACTCCATTCAAAGGACTTAAAGTGGATAAACTTTTACTCATTGCATAATTGTGTTCCTTTCATATAGTTTATAGGGCCAAATATATGTATTTTTTTTGTTTTAATACTCTAATTCCCTATAAACTAAACAAGCCTCGCCCACAGCTTCTCCAGTGCCTTGGCACTTCTTTCAGACAGATGTAGCAAGGGCTTATGGGAGCTCAGTCTGGGTAGGAGGAGGAGGAGGTTACTAGCCAGAGATTTTAGAGACAGAGTGGAGGAGGGAGGAGAAGAGGGGAGTGAAGTTTTCACAGGCTAAGGGCTGGAGATAAAGATCAGCTTGCCTGTGTGTAATGTGACAACAAACAGAACATGGCTGCTCTCATTGTATCACAGGAATAAATAATCATAAAATCTTGAAGCTCTTTGCAGCTAAATTTACTGTGTAAACCCACTAAACTTTAGATGAAATGTATAGACAAGTTACTTGTTGTAGTTCGTTTTTCATCTCGGATCCGCTTTAAACAAAAAAAGATGCAAGCCAGTCTGCCTGCTCACATACTACAATTCTGGCAGTAGATCTGTTTCACTGCCATTCAAGAAACGCTTTTGAAAATGAAATACATCTTGAGAATTCCCTATGAGGAGATGGACTAGTCCAGAACCTATAGGTAAGAGGTTTAAGGACCTCTATTGTAATATTTAAAATACAAATTTATAAGAAGTGCATTTCTACCAGTAAAATGCACCATACATTAATTTGTCCTATGCTGTCACTTATAGTAGGTAGTAAAAATCTGATATATCTAACAGGGTTTAGACTGGTCCATCTCCACCTGGGTGGTCCTCCGTATTTTCTTTAATCTTTACTACAGCACCCCCTGGAAAGGATCTATCTAATGTTGGGTACACACTATGAGATTTTCTGGCCGATTGACTGTCAGATCGATTATTTCCAACATGTTCGATTTGCTTTCCGATCGATTTCCAAGCATTTCCCGATTGATTTCCTAGCAAAGTGCACAGAGTTCGATCGGAAAATGCTCGGACATCGATCAGAAAGCAAATCGAACATGTTGGAAATAATCGATCTGACAGTAAATTCTATGTAATATAAGGGACTGTTTGAATTATCCATTCAGTATATTCACTCAATTTATCATTCTACTACATAGATTTGGTAACATTGGATGAAAAAGATTGGATCATTAATTGCCACCATAAGGATGACGGACAGCTTCCCATCTCGCTTACATGCTATTTTGGCAGTTGAACCAAGCAACTGTCATTCAGCAAGTGCTTTTAAACATATAAAAATCCCTGAGGAAACCACATAAAGAGATTAACTAGTCCAAAACCTGTCAGATCTGTCGGATTTTTACTTCCTACTGTAAGTGGTGTGGTAAAATAATGACTGGCCTCATCAAATTCACTTTTTTTCTCCTAGGTGATATTTTCATACTTTGTCAATAAAATGTCTTTTAAACCCCCAGCCAGCAAGAAAATACTCAAAACAATTTTGATAGTGTTTTTCACCTACTTTTTGGTACTTTTTCTATTGCAGAGTGCTGAAAAGTTATTTAAAGTGGAAGATGACAATTAGCTCCTAGGAGAACACTCAGAAGAAAAATAATAAGTTGAATAAGGACCAATATATACAAAGGCTCTTGTTTATCCAAATCACAGTATATCCAAAGAAAAATAGAAAAGATACTTTCAACTGCACAGCATGTTATATACTAGAAGATAATACTGTCTCAGTAAGATAATAGATTGGTCAACAAATCGGGTCGGTAACAGATCTGACAGATAAGGTACAAAATCGTTAGGCAAAATCAGAGTGAGTATACAGGCAGAGGTCGGCAACAGATCAGATAGAATGAGGTACAGAATCGTTAGGCAAAATCAGAGTGAGTATTCAAGCAGAGGTCGGCAATAGATCAGATAGGCAAAGGTACAGAACCGTTAGGCAAAAGAGTAGTAAGAGCAAGGCAGAGGTCAAATAATACAATCACAATGATATATATTTATTCCTGAGCTAGTGTGAAATCCCCGGGGTCCTGCCGGTTCAAAGCACACACGGATCTGACTAAGGTCTGAAGCCTTCACAGTGAAGTGTTAGCTACAACAGACGATGAGAGACTGGCAGAATGAGGCTATATAGCCCGAGGTGGGAGTGCAACCACACCTCCATCCTGCCCAGCAATCAGCATATGGAAGTGGAGCCCTGCGTGTCAGCTGACCGGCTGTCAGCTGACACGCTTCCTAAGTGCATAAGAGGTGCGACGCAAACAGCGTGTGCGTCCACCCTCTTTCTCTCCCTGCGAGTGAAGCCCAGCTGAAGAGCCGCTGCTGTCATCTCTGGCAACGCAGCCAGGTGACCCGGAAGTCGCAGACGTGCTGCTGGTTCGCGGCAGTGGAGGTAAGCTCCGCAGGCCTGACACCTAGACAATTATATGTACAGTTAACACACTTAGTTCTGGTTCACATTGGGCAATAAAGCCAAACGGATCCAGTTTCCGCTTCAAGGGATCCGTAAGGCTTGGTACACATTGGCAAAAGGATCCATAAAAATGTGACTTGGGATACAAGTAGTGTTGGAAGAGTGATGGTAACAGAGCATTGTACTGCATCACTAGTATTTTTATTCTCAATACATTTCAACTGGATAATAATTATTAATGAGTGAGCAGTATGTTGGAGAATCAACCACTACCAGATTGATTTCAAATCAGGAAGATATTGATTGATTTCTATGGCACACCCTTATTAACCTGTAAATGGCTAGCTTTGTCCTAGCTAGCAAACAGTCTAGCTAATTTAATCTCAAAATGCAGATGTTAATGGTTTAACTTTCCTGACTGAAGGTGTATTTAAAACATCTAGGTCAAGATGATAAAAAGAGCACTGAATGAGGAAAATAGCCTCATAATAAACTGAAATAACCATCCCGAAAGCAGAAAAGGGGGCCTCCAACACCTTTTATCATCAACATACAATTCACTATCCTTACATAGACTTTTAAAAGATAGCAAATATCTTCAGCCTGGGAACTTAAGCAATCAACACTTGCATAATTAGTGTCAGTTAGCTGCTTGTTTGTTGGAGCAAGTGATTACCTGTGTATATAAGTGCTTCAATAGTTCCTTTACCTCATTAGATTGGAAGTTGATTAGTAAGACTGATAAAATGTTTTCTGGAACACAAAAAGGATTTGTAGGAATTTTATTTGATGTTTTTGGAAACCATGACAACTTTCTACCAATTTACTTTGTTTGCTTACACCAAAAAAAAGTGTCAAGCAAATACCTTGTAAATTATTACAACATTTCTAGTTATGTACAGCTTCAAACAAAACATAATTAAGTTACACAAAATGCAAATTCAGAGTAAAACGAGGTATACATTACTTTTCTCCTATGTCCCTGACACCATAAGTAGTAGAAATCTGAGAGAACTGAGTAGCCCATCTCCTAATGGGGGATTCTCTGTGTTTTCTTTATTTTTAAAAGCACTTAGTAAATGGCAGTTGCTACGTCCAACTGCCAGAGAAGTGTGCAGTGAACAGGGAGGCTGGCCAGAATCATTGTATACATCATTTTCAGGAAGTGTCTTTACAAAGAATAAAGGCCATGTTGAGAATCCCCCATGAAGAGATGGACTAGTCCAAAACCTGTCGGTAATGCTAGATTGCTACAACCTACTGTAACTGACTGCAATATAGGTGAAAAGCAATTTATAGCTAATTTTACTCTGGAAGAAATGCATTTGTATGTGTTTACATTTATTTTACATTTTACAATTTTTTTGTGCTAGACAGTGATCCTTTAACATAAAAAAAAAAAAATCTAATGGAAATTAAAAAAGCAGAGGGTCACCAGGCAAAAACACCCATGAAATGTAAAGACTTAATTTGTCAACATGATTGTATCATATCTTCAATCACTGTCCGAGCAGCAGCAATGTGTAGGGACACAAACCTGAAGGCGGCAGGCACATTGAAATGAGAAGACGTGGACTGATTAGAGCTCACCCTGTGCAGAATTGTCTCGGACAGCTCAGCAATCAGATTATTAAGTCTGATACCAGATACTCTCTCTCTTCACGAGGATTAGCATGAAAATTTTGATATGGATCGATAAGCAATCTTTCCTTTATAAAGAATCTCTGCAAGCTTCATTAATCTGTGTGTATGTTTATGTCAACGAATTAAGACATCTAGATTACTGCCAGTTTTCCTCTTTGTTCTTCTAAAAGAAAATCTCATATACATTTATTAAATAAAAGCCCTGCGTGCTAACTTTTTTGTTTCAAGAAGAAAATTAGTTTTCTTGCGTTTTTTAACTTTAGAATTTAGTTTTTGTGTAACGCACTGATGTGAAGGGAACATATGTTTTCTCTATGTGTTCTGAAAAAAAAGATATTGTTGTACATTAAATGTATAATTAAATTTCATATCAAGAAACAGAACTTGGCCGGGATAGGTAATATGCTAGTGAGAAGAAAAACAACACGTGTTCCAACTACCATGGAATCTTAGATCTCTAGTGTAAGGACTAAAATTCTGCATATCTGCATATTAAGTAGCTGGGTTTAAAATAAATTAGTAAAGAATGCAATGCACTGCTCAAAATCAGATTTACTCTGGAATTAATTCAAGCTGACAGAATATTGCCTTATGTAAATCAATCTGACAGTTCATTCAGCAGTCTGCTGTGTGAACTGGCAAAATGGTTCCCATACCCTTTAGCTATTAACCAGTCATTCTATGTGCTGGACGATCCTTCCATTTAACCCTTTCCACTCTGAGTTCTTTCCTAAAGGAAGTCGTTTCTGCTCTGAGGTTTTTTTTTAAAGAAATGCACTCTCCCTCTAACTCTCTCTCTCCTATTTTAACATGGAACGTAACCCCATAACATGGTATATCTTATTTTAAAGAACACATTATAACGTTTAATTTGATACCTTGCTTGGACAGTTTGGCATCTTCTATTGGCTGGTAGCAGAGGAGAAAGCCAAGGTATGGTAAATTGAAAAACAGTTTCCTGGGTGTAATCCGGGCCTGCGTGAGCAAGTTTCGCAATAATAGGTGGTTTTATGCCCGCCACCCGATGTCTTACTGTCCCTACTCACAATGCAATCTTTGGTATTACGATTGGGCATATTAGCAATAAAATACTGGCTACTATTTACACTAACCCCCAGTCCATTCCATAGGATTCCATTGTTTTTCTATGCAACTTTGCTGGCAATCTGCAAAAAATATTCAAAGTAATCTGCATGCAATATGCATGCAATCTGCAGAAAGGAATCTGCAGATAGGAATCAGCAAATAGTTTTTTGTGAATCTGCAAAAAAAAGCCGGGGTTCCTGATACGCCGCAACCCGCCGCTCCAGAAATGTCCCGCATAGCGGGACATACGAGCGCACCGGGAAATTCGTAATGTCCCACTATGCAGGACATACGAGCAGAAAGGGTTAAGATTATCATGAACAGCAGTGGTAATGTACTGGGACTACCAAAAATGACAGGTAAATTATATATATATATATATATATATATATATATATATATATATATATATATATATATAAAGTTAAGGGTTGACCCTGAGACCTGAGTTCAAACCTTGGCTCTTACAATTCAGTAAGGAGTTCTTGGGCAAGACTCCATAACACTGCTACTGCCTACTGAGTGTGCTCTAGTGGCTGCCTCACAAGTGCCTTGGGCAGGGGCTCTTCTAGCTATTTTTACACTCCAGGCAATAAAACCTGTGGCGGATCCCCCCGATAGCGCACCCCTAACCCCTTCTCTGCAGTGGTGCACCGCCAAGAAAATAATCATAAAGCTGCAGCATTTCACCAGAACATTTCCTAGAAAATACACTTATTGTGGCAGTGTTTCACCGTCGTATAAGACACTCTGGAATATAAGATGCACCTAGGTTTAGAGGGCAAAAACCAAGGAAAAAATATATAAACTAAACCTGGTGTGTCCATATTTCAGGAGCACCTTGTATCCTCCCCCAAATAGTGTCCTCCTGTGTCCCCCATGTGTCCTCCTGTATCCCCCATGTCTCCCACATGTGTCCTCATGTCTCCTCCTGTATCCCCCATGTGTCCTCCTGTATTCCCTATGTGTCCTCATGTCTCTACCATGTGTCCTCATGTCCCCTCCTGTCTGCCCCTGTGTCCTCCTCTCTTCCCCATGTGTCCTCTGGTCTCCCCCTGTATCCTCCTGTCTCCTCCGTGTCCTCTGGTCTCCCCCCTGTGTCCTCTGGTTTCCCCCCTGTGTCCTCATGTCTTCCCCATGTCCCCGCTGTGCCTGGCAAGAAGCCAGGCACAGGGTAATAGAAGCCGGCACTAGACAAAGCCACACAGAGAATACTGGTGTCTGTGGGCATGATGGATGAGGTAAGCCACTGCTCTCCCAGGGGGGCCTGGAGACACAAGGGGGAGGAAGAAGAGGTATGCAGGGACAGCCAAGCACAGCGTAGACACAGGCAGGGAATCGCCGATGGCGGCAGGTTGGTCTTTCGTACAGGCGGGCGTTGGTAAGTCGGGGATTCCCTGCCTTTGCCGTATAAGACACGGGGACTTTTTTTCCCCATTTTTTCCCCACCTCTTCCTGGGGCACCGGAGTTAGGGAAGAGCCCCGTGTCCATGGATTGGACAAGGGCTCTTAGGAAGAGGGGGAGGCTTGGCCACCCCTCTTTTTCAGAGCCCCCCCATACCATGGACTATGCAGGCTGGTATAGCTCAGGGTGCAAAGCCCCACACGGCCGGGACTCCGCATTCTAACTATTCCAGCCTGCATGGGGACAAGGGGTTAAGGAGGCTCGGGAGGGGGGACCCCACGCTGTCTGTTTTAATGAAATGTATACAATATGTATACAGAACTGAGAACTTGAAATGCAGTACCCTGTACTGCAACAAAGTGTTGTTTTACACAGTTTAAAAAACATTTTTCCTATGAAACTTTGAAATCAATTTTCTCAAAAACTATAAGGTATTTTCACCATTTTTTTACCATGTTCCCACTCATCTGTTTAACATACGTGGCAAATTTGGTGATTATAGCATGTACGGGGGCTTAACAATTAATTGCGGAAGTTGGCCCTATTGATTTGAATGGAAAACCGAATTCGGTACTCGGAACTGCCGAATTTGCGAATTTTGAGTGTGTACTTGGAACTGACAAATTCTGATGCCAAATTCAAAACTCGGATTCTGAAAGCTCAGCCCTACGCAGCTCCCTCAATGATTTTCAGTGCAGCCAGTGCGGCTGCAAAACTCCAGCACTGCCAGGAAGAGCAGGGCTATGGGAAAATGGCGCCCAAATCCCTGCACTGGAGACACAAATAGTCTCCAGTGCAGGGCTTTGGACGCCATTTTTCCATAGCCCTGCTCTGCCTGCCGCAGCCCACAGGCTGGAGAGGTGAGCTGTGGGCTGTGGCCGGTGAACTGGCATGGCATCTATTAGATGCCGCAAGCCAGTTCACCACCTGGGGGGACACACCATCTGGTAGGCGTAGGCGGGTGGCCATGGTACACCCCCCTGCAGTGGCACTTCCCCCCCCCCCCGCACAGTGCTCCAGGTGACTGCCTGGTCAGCCTGGTGCGCCAGGCATCCGAGGTTTTGAGTCCAACAGGAGAAAAGCTCTATACAAATATAGAAATTATTATTTACACAAACACACACACACACACACACACACACTATTTATATATATATATATATATATATACCAGCTGATGGCCTGGCGTTGCCCGGGTATGTATTTGGCTGTCGTTAGCTCCGGCCAACACACAATTACTCATACTCAATTACCTAGTTTGTGAGCTTTGTGGTCTTTGGCATCAAAAATTTGCATTGAAATGAAACTGATTGGCTGTACCTCCATACTTTTTTCTGAATTTAAACCCCAGTCACCCAATGAAAAACTGTACCAGGTTTGAGGCTTGTGACATTAACGGTGCAAGAATGGCAGCAATTCAAGTGAACCTCCAGACTAAAAATCTACTCAGCAGCATTGAAAGGGCTTGGCGTTTCTTTAACAGTTCCACAGCATCAGAACTTTGTTTTTCTTACCCAAGCCTTTTTTAGCTGCATGCAAGAAAACTGCCCGGGCATTTTTCTCCTGATGTTGTGCAAAGCATGATGGGATTTCTGATGTTGTTGTTCTCCTTCTGATGTTTTGGCACAAATTTGTTTTAAAAAATTTTGAATTTGAGATTTGAAGCCTAGGGCGAGCAGCTGGGAGGGGTGATCAGGACACAGGACAGTTGGAACTATGTCTCATGTTTCCTGTCATTTCCTTTCAACCAAAAAGATGGGTGTCCCCATGAAAAAGATGGCTGCCCCATGAAATCACAAACATTTGCCTGTTCTTTTAAAACAGGGTGGGTAAGAGATTGTATTACCTATCTATTTTAATTAACATAACTAATGTAACTTAATGACAGTATGTTTGTTTAGGCTGAAGCTCCCCTTTAAATATTCCTCTTGTAAATCAAAAGAGGAATTTTGATTGGTGTTTGTAGGCTCCACCCGCTTTCCTGAATATTAATCCCAGTCACCCAGTGACCAACTATACAAAGTTTGAGAACCCTACCATCAACAGTGTAAGAATGGCTGATGTTTACATTTTCCCAGTGAAATTTGTATTTGTCACTTTTTGGTTATGGGGATAATAAGTACCCTATAAGTTATTCCAGGTGATGTACTATGTGTGTGCCAAATTTCATTCAAATCCGTTCAGCCACTGTTGCAATGAGTAACAAACATCCAAACATCCAAACTTCCAAACTTCCACATTTACAATATTAGTAAGATATATATACAATATCTTACTAATATTATAATAATATATTGTAACCACTACAGTATATATATATATATATATATATATATATATATACATACATATATATATATATATATATATATATATATATATATATATATATATATATATAATTTTATTTTTTTCTTACAGTATGCCAGGTAATTGAGTAGGCAAGTATAATATCATGGTAAAAGCCATCAGAATGGGTGCCTACTTATAAATGGCGGAGGAAAAGGTCTGTTTTGCTCTACTTTTCTACTTTCAAAAAATATTTTTTTCCCAATGTTTTTCACCATATTCTAATGAAAAGAAAATATTTTTTTATTTTGTTGACCTAGAGAGAAAATTGGTAGAATGAAGCGAGGTAGCTATTTTGGGTGCTGGTTAAGTTAAATGAGTGCCTCATAGACCGCAATGTTAATTGAGGCTATAGCAGTGCCCACTGTGTGGTGCTCGATAAGGCAGAACACCTATTGGTTGAAGGTGCGTTTAGTGGTAGAGATCACTGCTGATATTGGCGGATATTGTGGTGGGAGGGTTGGTTAGGGTTGGCCTGGCTGAACCTGTGTCCAACTACTGGATGGTGTAAGTGGTGTGTGGTGTTGTCAATGTTGTGCTGTAATTTGTGGCTTTAAAGCCACTTGGGTAAATTTAGGCAATATAGCTGGAGAAGGTTAGTGTCAGGAGTAGATGGGAGGGTTAATGTTATGCTCCATCTAGACGGAGCAATCCAGTGGCTCGATTAGCCACCGGACCGACTCTACCGCATCCCCGCGCGTCCCCGCCGCGTCCCCGCTCGTCCGCGCGTGCGTCGGATTCGATACCCGCTCGTCCCCGCCGGCGCCGCTTATCTTCCGCTCGATTCCCCGCTATTGTCTGCTCGCGGGGAATGAGCTGGGAATCGGACGCGGCAAGATCGGGCCTGTCGGATCTTATCAATTGAGCCGCATTAGCAGCTCGATTGATAAGACAAATCGGCACGTGTAGACTGCGCTTTAGGCATATACCTGTATAGGGAGAACATGTTAGGTGGAGTAGATAAGGAAGGATTAGTGTGAGAATTGAGTTACAGTGGGGGATAGTAGAATATCAGTATAATTAGTGATATTTTACAATCAGGATTATTATCAGTAAAATTATCAACATTCTATGGCATTCCCTGCTGCCCATTTTACTAAATGCAATAACTGCAATATTAGAATAAAGGCTATATCCGGCTTCCATTTTGCAGATTGCTATTTTTACATGTATTCCATGCCATAACTTTTGCTAACATTGATGTCCTATCACAACTTTGTTATGCTAAAGCTTCTTCAGGAATCAGTCCATTCCTATTCATCTGCTAGGACACTTTGGCCACGGACCACCATTTCTCATACACAGCTCCCCCTTTACATATTGTCCTATACCTTAAACATTTAGACTGAAAGGCCTTTTGGCCAGGGCTCTCTTCCCCTTTTGATTGATTTTGATTGTTAATCCCATTGGGTTAATGCAGTCTGAGGCATCATATAATTGAACTAAATATGGTAATATAATACATTTTACTGTCTAAAATAACTGACAGTAATCTGAAACAACAATATTTATTTATTGACAGTTGAAATAGAGCCTGCTTTTATGGATCCTAGGGTGACCTCAGGGCAGGACTAGGACTTCTTTCTTTAACACTTTGCAAAAGCTGTATGTCCTAGGCTACACACAAAACCATGGGGTTGATTCACTATAACTTCACTATGACTTTATCAGAGTTAACACGCCTTATCAAAGTTAATGCGGCTTATGAGATTTAACATGCCTTATCAGTGTTAACACACCTTAACAGAGTAGCATAGTGAACGCTACGAACTTATGCCTGCTAATTGGCATTGACGAGACCTCCACTCATCTTGCCCTGCCCCTGTGGGTCCAATCACTTTAAAGGACATTAACCCCGCACTTTGATTGGCCCAGTAGGCTGCCTGTCAAGTTTCTTGTCAATTGACAGGAAAGATGTGATGGTGTGGGCCAAGGTGTGAAAAAAAACAAAAACAACTAGAAAAGTGAATTGAATAAAGGCTCTAGTGTGCATACATATAGGCCTCAATTCACTAAGCTTTATCAAACACTTTAGCAAACGTTTGATAATTTACCTCATGGGTAAAATCTAATTTTGAATTCACTAAGGTGTTGTATATTTGTCAAAAGTTTTATAGATAAAACGTTCAATAAATCTATAACACCTTCATGAATTCAAAATTAGATTTTACCCATGAGGTAAATTATCAAACATTCAATAAAGTGTTTGATAAAGCTTAGTGAATTGAGGCCATAGTATGGCCACCAGTGAGTTGGGTGCAGGGTGACCCAAATGACAGCTCTCACTGATTCCTCTAAACTCCCAGGTGGGAGGTGGGAGAAATACTATTCCCCTATGCTATGTAATTCAGAGTCTGATGATCACCGGATTCCAGAATTACTATTGCACGAGACTTGCATCGTAGCAATGCTGCTATGATGGCGCCCAGCTGCTGCGCTCGGTGCTGAGAACTGTGCACTGAAGTTACATGCTTCGTCCTAGTGGGCCAATGTGAATGATATATATATATATACAGAAGGATCCACAGCGCTAGCGAAAAGTGGCTAGCGCGATCCCAGGAGACAGAACAGAAGGATCCACAGCGCTAGCGAAAAGTGGCTAGCGCGATCCCAGGAGACAGAACAGAAGAGATAGCTGGTAGCAACCGCTGCACAAGCTATACTCCAAGAACAGAGATCAGAACCATTTCCTGTCGACCACTGCTGGGACAGGACAATGGCAACAGAACAAACAAACAGATAAACAATCCTAACTGCACTAAGGAATCTGCCTAGCACAGTTTCCAGGAATTACTCTAAGCTGATCTTCAAACAAAGAGCATGGCTGGCACTCTCCAGAGTGTTTCACAGGAAGACTCCTTATGAACAGCCAAGCATTGTGGGAAACACATAGTACTTATAGTACACGCCTCCAATGACTGTGGCCAGGCAATTTGCATGACAACGTATGCACATTCCTCTGCAAGCACAAGCTGCAAAACTGACAGTCCTGCAGCATGCAAACCTACACAATGGTCAAAAAGCTGCTTGCCTGCACAGGCAGCTGAGCAAATCATAACACCCTGTCTAAGGACACTTCAGTCTAGTTATCAACTACAAACCTGCCTCTGTGTATTCCTTGTAGTTGATCTAGGTTCAACGCTGGTACCGGCCAGAACTCACAAAGTATTATTTCTACGTCATTCCTGATGGTCAATTGGGTCTGAAAACTGACCACTCCTTTCAGCTGGGGGATCTCGTCCAGGATTGCTCGAACACTTCACTTCTTCACTTCACGTAAGTAATAATTATGTCTTTGTTTTAAGGACTTTTATTACTCATGTGAATTGTCGTGGGTGTCGAGCCAGGCAACTCAGGTTTGAATAGTATTCAGACTTGGGGTCTACATTTTTGATAGTATAGTTTAAATATATATACCTTAATTTGAAAAAAAAAAAAAACCAGGGAATAGGTTGATAGCTTGACTTTTGAGTCTTGACTTTTGATAAGTCTAAATTTTAAAATTTTCGGACTTTTTAGGTAAAAGTCTGAACGAATTGGGAATTGAGTGTCATATTTTTTTGACAAAGTATATGTTCTGAGTCTGAGCAACTAAGTTATAATTTCTTTTGGGAAGAAAGCATTTCTATAAAGATATATAAATAATTCCTTTTGGTAAGGAATATAGGCAATAGAAATAATAAGGGTTTTGATAGGTGCCATAGTACATATTAATTATGTGGGTTCAAATACTTTGTGATTTCTAATATATGTTTTGTCTGCTTGTCTGCTTATCTTACATCTGTTGCATAGAGTTAGAAGATAATTTGTTGGTTTTTGTTTTTCATTTGTGTGGAACTTCAAGTTCAAAGTCATTATATAGAGTGATTTTGGCTCCACTGTATTTAGTTGTTTACACGTAGACATCTACATTTGGGTCAGTAATTTTGTGTTTGTCCAAAGAGGTTTTTTTTTCTCTTTGATTTTCAGGTCACAGGAAAGAGGTAAGTAAATAAGTAAGTAGAAAAATATAGTAAAAATATATTGTGCCTCTATAACACAAAATCACTGACATTATGGGGACTAAATTAAGTAGATCACAAATAGTGAAAGATCCAGGTCCACCTGAAATAAATGAGTCCTGTAAAGATTATGTGGCAAGGGTTTGTGGAACAATGTATTATTTAATTAATACCTGGATAAATAATATGGCGGGATGGACAGAAAATATGAGAAGTGTAAGTCCCTTTCCTAGAGTAGGAGGCAACAGTAGTTTCC
This sequence comes from Hyperolius riggenbachi, assembly GCF_040937935.1. Classification (NCBI taxonomy): domain Eukaryota; kingdom Metazoa; phylum Chordata; class Amphibia; order Anura; family Hyperoliidae; genus Hyperolius; species Hyperolius riggenbachi. The sequence continues at coordinate 287,086,945 of NC_090650.1, forward strand.
ATATGGACATGGTTAAGGGTCTCTGTTTAGGAGATACCGACGCATGGCCATATTTTGGACCAGATCCACATTGGGATATGGTTTATATGAAAAGTGGTGCAGAAAACTGGCTTCTTTGGGCTCCCTTTTGGTATGATAGGCGGGATAATAAACAGGGAAATTCAAAAGTTTCAGATGACAGTTTAATGAAACATAAATTAGAAGGAGAAGTGTTTAGACCCCTTCCTAGTTTCTCAGGACGCTTACCAAGTGCTCCGTTACATCCTCCACCACCTCCGCCTCCAACACCCTTAATGCCGCCCAAATATACGCATGCAACAACTATGTTATATCCGAGTTTAAATCCCTCTGAGACAGACATGGATCTTCTGATCTCAGCCACCCGTACACGACAACCACCTAATACCACAAATAGTCTTACATTTCAGTCCAGTCCTCCTGTGTATGATACTCCCATATGGAATCCGTCACAGGATAAAAGGGAAGATGCTGCTAATGAGGGTAAGGATTTAGATTTTAGGGGACTAAGTAAAATTAAAATAGACTATAATGTTTGGAAAAATTTACCGGAAGAACAAAGAGTTGCACTTTCAGAAAGGGGGTGTACACCTAAATCTAAAACAGCAAGTAGAAGAATGCCAGATCCTCACAGAAGTCCCTACCCTATTAGAACACATAGTCAACCTGACCTACGTACAAATCTTGCTCTTTACGCAGACCCTGAAGTACAATCAGAAGTAGAGTATATAGAAGATATAGAAAAACAAATGCCTTTTTTTACTGTGGGAAATTTAGTAGTAAAAAAAAAACCCTAGAAGTTGAAGATATTGATAAGATTGTTAAACATTGCCCAAAACCCACAGTGACACCTCTCGGTTGTCTTCAATATCTCAAAAGAGCATCAAAAGGAAGATGTTTTACCCAGGAGGATATTAGGTTAATATTGGACGGCATCATTGGAATCGGCACAAATTGGGATTGGAAAAATGTTCAAAGTATTAGTACATTAGTAGAACCAGATACTGGAGCAGACCGGTATCCCCTTTCCAATGATGACGGCCTTAAGGAGATGTGGGCAGAAGTGGAGAAAGAACTACTTAGAGTTTTTACTATTAGGTCCTCTTTGTCCACATCTATGAACTGTAGACAAAAGTCAGGTGAATCAATAGTTGATTTTTGGAAAAGGTTTTTAGATGTCTGGGAACATGATGCAGATATGTCAGGAATCAATGAGAGAGACCAAACTCTTCTGATTCAGTCCTACATTTTTAATTTAGATCAAGCTGTCCAGCTTACAGTAAAACAGCAGATTTCAGGTTGGCCTAGTTTATCTAAAGATGATTTCCAAAGGAAGTTGATGGAGAAAGACGCCGCTGGATGTTTAGAAATTCCAAAATCTAAGAGGGTCAAAGAGGTACATTTGCAGGTTGGGGAAGAGATGTTTCAGGGCCAGGGAGGTAGAAGGAAAGGTCAGTTTAAAGGGTATGAAAAAGTAAGGAATAATCAGGGGAATAATCAGGGTGGATACCGAGGTAGATATAATTACCCTAATCAAAAGCGGGAAGGATGTTTTAATTGTGGGAGTTTAGATCACTGGAGAAAGGAATGTCCACACCGTCCTAATTATAGGAATAACCAAAGACACCAGAACCAGTCCACCCCACTATTCCAACAGCCTCAACACATGAATTATCCACAGGAAAATTCATATAATCAGCCACAAGCTCACCAAACTCAAGGTCAGCCACAACAGGGTCATGTTCAAACATCCAAGTTTCACATTCCCTGGAGAACACAACAACAATGAAGAGACCCGGAGGAATATATCCCAGCATATACAATGATCTCGTCCTCTTATAAAGATTCACCAATGATTGTCTTATTGGTTCAAGGAAAGCATATTCCTTTCCTTGTTGACTCAGGTGCTACTTGTAGTACATTGTGTGAAGATTTTTATAAGGGAGAAAATACTACGCCCTCCATGGGTATCAATGGGATACTTACCAAATCTTACAAAACACCTTTTTTGACAGTGGAACACCCACACACTCAGAACACTTTGTTTTATCACCAGTTCAGACTTATACCAAATTGTCCTGTTAGTTTGTTGGGTCGAGATCTTTTTGGGCCATTACAATTACAAATGGGGACAGATCCAAGGGGAAAGTTCCATGTTACTTCTCCTATCAGTCCAATCCAGACTTCTAATTTAATTTATTACATGGTTATGGAAGTACCTCCCCCAGAATTGGAGGATGTACCTCCTGACATCTGGTCCTCTGATGAGGCGGATGTGGGTCTTGTTTCATGTACACCTTACAAGGCTATACTTAAACCAGATTGTACGCCAGTTTACATCAAACAATACCCATTGTCTCCAGAAAAGGAAGAAGGTATTCGTCCTTTACTTGAGTCTTTTCTTAAAAAGGGTGTGATAAAGGAAATAGTTTCATCCTATAATTCTCCTATAAATCCTATAAGGAAGAATGACAAGTCTTTTAGATTCATTCAGGATCTACGGGCCGTAAATGCTCTAATTGTGCCAATAGCGCCCATTGTGCCAGACGTGCCATCTCTACTATCATCCATACCAGCTGATGCCACTGTTTTTAGTGTCATCGATTTAAAAAATGCGTTTTTCAGCGTCTAAGTTGACAAGGAGACACAGCCACTCTTTGCTTTCACTTTTAAAAATCGCCAGTACACGTGGTGTAGAATGCCCCAGGGTTTTGTAGACTCACCTGTTGTCTACTCCATTGTCCTTCAAGCTACCCTGAGACCCTGGGCTCCCGGTTGTGGATCTGTCCTACTCCAGTATGATTTATGTATTTGTAGTAATACTCAGGAGGCCTGCCAGGCGGATGGAATCAGTCTCTTAAAATGGTTACATGAGTGTGGTCACAAAGTGTCAAAACAAAAATTACAATGGTGTCAAGAAAGTGTTGAATATCTGGGTTTTGTCCTTAAAAAGGGGGAGAGGCACATTAGTCATGCAAGAATTGCTGCCATAGTGGGTCTGGTCCACCCACAATCCAAGAAAGACATGCTAACCTTTCTTGGAATGATCGGGTATTGTCGCCAATGGATACTTGATTGCTCTTTTTATGACAATGTCCTCAGAGAATGTACAAAACAAGACAGCCCAGAATTCATTAAATAGTCAGATGAAATGTTACAAGCTTTCACTCACTTAAAAAATGCAATGATTTCAAGTCCTGGTTTAGGCCTCCCTGACTATGGCGTGATGTTTCACCTATTTGCCAGGGACAACTGTAAAATCATGGCGGGAGTCCTAGCTCAGTCAGGAGCATGGAGGCAAGTTGCGCCCTGTTGCTTTTTTCTCAAAGGTGGTCCCTGTTCAGGTATGGGGTATGCCTGCGTGTCTCAGAAGTCTAGCTGCATGTGCAATGGTGGTTGAAATGGCTACGTCAATTACTTTAGGACACCCTACCACTCTCCACACTTCCCATAATGTACAAGGCTTATTAAAAAATGTCCACACTCAACATGCGTAATATATTGGCGCTATATAAATCTAATAAATAATAATAATAATAATATGTCTGCTCAAAGACTCAGTGGATATGAGATACTTCTCCTATCTGATCCACAGTTGTACATCAAATACTCAGCTCCCACGTTTGGTCCAGCCATTATCCTTAATGGCCTCTTAGGTCTCAAGGGTGAGCAGGATGAAATTGCTCCAGAACATGACTGTACTGACATCATACACCAAGACACATCACCTAGGTCTGATATGTCCTCTACACCCATTCCAGGAGCTCCAGATGTTTTTGTAGATGGTTCTTGTTCAAGGCCAAATGACAACACTTACCATGCAGGTTATGCAGTTGTTCAATTGCCAGACATAGTGTTAGAAGCTAATCCTATCCAGTTTAGATCAGCCCAGGCAGCAGAATTGATCGCGCTCACTAGAGCATGCCGACTCTTCGAGGGAAAAGAGGTAAATATTTACTTGGATAGCCGATATGCCCATGGAGTAGTTTGGGATCATGGGGTGATTTGGCAGAAGAGAGGGTTTATTGCAGCAGATGGGAAACGCATTTCTCACTCCACTTTAGTTGCAGACTTACTAGCTGCTATTCATCTACCCACAAAGTTTGCAATTTTGCATTGTAAAGCCCATACAGGAAGAAAAGATTACATTTCTAGGGGGAATGCTTTTGCAGATGCTACAGCAAAACAGGCCGCCCACATGGCCAGGGCTGACTACCAAATGCCAATGCTAGCTCCAGAAATTACATTGTCTCAAGACCTCCTTCAAGAGCTCCAGAGTTGGGCTACAGAAGTAGAACGCTCCATTTGGGAAGCAAAAAATGCAATTCAAGACCCTAAGACGGGTTTGATTTGCAAAGAGGGGAGACCATGTATTCCTGGAGATAGTGCGCCTCTTTTGGTTGCTCAGTATCATGGTGTAGGACACAGGTCCATTGAGTCAACAAAAGCTCTTATAAAGAAGGATTTTTACATTTATGATCTAGACATGTATGTTAGAAGATTTATTGGGAGGTGTCTCATATGTCTTAGAAATAATCCGCATAATCCCATGAAGGCTCATCATCAACACCTAGTGTATCCTACGACGCCATTCTCACATTTACAGATTGATTTTACCCACATTCCCAAAGCCAGCCAGGGTCAGAAACAGGAGTATGCATTGGTTATTGTGGATATGTTTTCCAGATGGCCAGAAGTATTTCCAACTAAAAATGAAACAGCTCAAATAGTTGTTAAAATTTTGCTAAGAGAAATTATCCCTAGATGGGGAATACCAGTACAAATTAACTCAGACAATGGACCAGCATTCATTGCAGCTGTTACAAAACATCTTGTTAATGCACTTAGAGTAGAGTGGAAGTTTCATTTGCCCTATCACCCTCAGAGTTCAGGCATAGTGGAAAGAATGAATAGGACCATAAAAGACAAGCTTAAAAAGGCAACAGGGGGTACGTTTGTTAAATGGAAACAAGTACTTCCCATAGTGTTAGCTGAAATAAGGATGCAGCCAAATAAGAGTACAGGTTATTCACCCTTTGAGGTATTAATGGGGCGACCATTTCCAACACCTTGGGGTGCAAGACCTTATGTTCTAGAAACAGGGGATTTAGGAGTAGTGCAGGAAGAGTATGTGAGGAGACTCATTGCTACTCTTGATCAGTTTGAAGAAAAAGTTGCTCGTACATGTCCTTTATCTTCACAGGTGCCGACGCACGGTTTCCATCCTGGAGATGTGGTGATTGTCCAGAGGCTGTCCAAAGGAAAGAAGCAAGACCACTTCTCTTTCGGTCCAGCCACCAAGGTCGTTGCTGTCACCAGGACTGCAATCCTGATGGAGAAATCGCCTACTTGGGTCCACGCCAGCAGAGTCAAGAAAGTTCCGAAGGTTGAAGGTCAGAGGGAAGATGAGTTAATCCCTAAAGAGGGTAGCCAATCCCTGAAGAGAGGTGAAGCAGAGCCAATCCCTAAAGAGGGTAGCCAATCCCTGAAGAGAGGTAAAGCAGAGCCAATCCCTAAAGAGGGTAGCCAATCCCTGAAGAGAGGTGAAGCAGATAATTATAAGTCCTTGAAGAGTGGCCAGCCGGTGCCTGAAGATCTCTGGAATGTTCCAGTACAATTTGAGAGCAAGGAACAGGATGATGACAATGCCGAATCCTGGCCTTCTCTGTTGTTTCATAATTAGCATGACTTTGCTCATTTTCCTGCCTATATGGTTTGTGACAAATTGCTACTATGCCACTTTTGATTTAGGGCCATTCAGAAAATTATGTCTAACCAAGCCTCTTCCTAACACTATCCGAAGCACCTCATATCTTTTACTTTCTAGAAACTTCTCAATCACAGGCACAGACATATATGTACCAGGGGATATGAAGACACTAGGAAAAGATAGTATAGAAGTAGCTGAACATATGAGTACACACACACATGCAATCCATAAAAGATCCCTGCGATCCCTGCCAGGCCACATGTCACCATCACCAAATGCATCTCGGGGTAGAGTTTTTGTGTCCCGGCAGCAAGGAATAACAACATTTTGGTTTAACTCCTCATACACCGCTATGGCTACTTATGTCTTTGATTCCTGTGATATTGTGGCCTGTGATGAACCTGTTGACAGTCAGCAGTATATGTGTAAGCATGGCTATGCCTACATTTGTGTAACTGATGATTATTGGGGACAGAACTGTGATTATTGGGGTGCTGTGGGCTGGACTACTGGTCCAGACTTAGGTCATAAGCCTCAGTCTGCTCAAAATAGGAAGGACAAGTCTGGAAAGTCACTCTTGACACGTATGACTGTGTTTAAGCCTAGATGTGCCTTAGGGGGGTAGAGGAAACAGTCATGGTCTTGTCCTAACCATTGAGAATCCTGGGGCTTATGATACAGGAAAGTATATCCTCGGATCAAAGATCCCAGGAGGGGCTAATGGAAAATTGGGTTCTTTTTTCTTGAAAGATATGTATACTGATCCTGAATGGAGAGAGCCTGTACCTCGGGCAAAACCTCTTAAACCCACAAAGTCATCTTCCAGGAATATGGTTGCCATTGCTAATCCTAGTTTTGAAGATGCTCTGGCAATGGAGACTGGGTATTCTAATATTAATTTATGATTAGAATGGATGAAGTACACTGCATACTCACATAATATGACTAACTGTTATGTTTGTGGACAAGCCCGTCCACATCTAGGGACAGTACCTTTAAATTTACCAATTTCTGTAGAAGAGTGTTTTCTGAGCCTTTACACTAATTCCACTGCAGGTGCAGTGTGTGAAAGCTGGAAATCCAAATACCCCATTTTAACTAAACCCACCATGCTGGATAGTCCAGTAACAATATATCCAGGAAATTATACTTGTTATGCTAATTACAAAGGGGCAGGGAGAGCTTTGGGGAATTTTTCTGAAGGGTACTGTGGCAGATATAGCAATGTCACAATGAGTATGGTTCAAAATCAGTCATCAGCAATAGGGGATGTTTGGTGGATTTGTGGAGATAGGAAGATTAGACCTATGCTAGAAGGATTCTGGACAGGAGAATGTGTTCTAGCAAAATTACTTATGCCCATACATATTTTAGGTGAGAAAATAAATAATGATCTCACCCTGACTAGTTCCAAATCTGGAAGAAGCAAGAGAGAAGTAACCGAGGAAAACCTGGACGCTCATGTTTATACTAATGTCCTAGGTATTCCAACAGGGGTTCCTGATAACTTTAAGGCTAGGAATCAGGTGGCCACTGGGTTTGAGTCAATTATATTTCCATGGCTTACGGTTAATAAAAATGTAGATTGGATTAATTATATTTATTATAATCAGCAGAGGTTTATAAATTATACAAAAGATGCCTTAAAAGGTATAGCTGAGCAATTAGGTTCTGACACTTCTATGACTTTTCAGAACCGAATGACACTTGATATGATTCTAGTCGAAAAGGGAGGAGTATGTAAATTTTTAGAGGGAGTGGGAGGAGCTTGTTGCACATACATACCTAACAACACTGGGGTAGCAGGAAAAATCACTGTAGCTATAAAAAAAAACTAGAAGATATGTCCATAGAACTTAAGGAAAATTCAGGTGTAGATACTGTACTTTGTGGGCAAACTTCTTTAATTTCTCCTGGCTTACAAGTTGGCTCAAGAAGCTCCTCATCTTAGTTATAATTGTTGGTATTTTCAAGATTTATTTCTTGATATATTTGGCCATTAGATTAATCATGTGTTGTATTGCTAAATGTACTTCATCCTCACCTGCCCATGCCTACATACATTATCTTTCACTGAGAGCTCCTGGTCGTAATCTCACCTATTATGATGCTAGTTCCGCTGGTAATGAACCAGTGAGAGCACAGAATCATGACCCCCCTACCAGGACGTTCATACTGAGGGTCCAACTTCAGTGTAGCCATATTTCCTTTGGAAAATGTCTAAAAAGGAGGGAATTGTAAGGGTTTGCAAGCATAAGCATAAGCATATACACTGTCAGCCATTTTGTATTATAGCTGCCATGTTCTTCTATGGTTCTGAATTACATTACATATTTAGTTCAGAGCTTAAAACAGTTAGGGAACATTTCTGAACATTTCTTGCCAGTGACTTTATTTTCACTTCTGCTTTTCTTCTAATTTATTCTGTCCCACTCTGAACATACAGGAAACTTTTAACCGCATCGGCCAAATGAAACTGAGAATGAATTTGAGCGTATCACCCTAAACTGTCAATAACACCTGCAAGATAGGTCATCTATTTCCCCGGTAATTTTCCTGTCATGTTTCTAGGTGAAAGGTTTTCATCTATTGAGTTTGCGCAAACTATGAAATCTTGTGTATAAAATTAAACCCTGTCTAAGGACACTTCAGTCTAGTTATCAACTACAAACCTGCCTCTGTGTATTCCTTGTAGTTGATCTAGGTTCAACGCTGGTATCGGCCAGAACTCACAAAGTATTATTTCTAGGTCATTCCTGATGATCAATTGGGTCTGAAAACTGACCACTCATTTCAGTGCACGCCATGACCAGAGTGCAGGCGATAGCGGTTTGTAAGCCCATATGGTCGCCGGGCTGAGGTAGCTCAATGACAGAACAACAGTGACTGTCCAGCTGATCAAATTTGGTCTATCCACAATGAAGCAATGACCTTATTATCTTGGGTTGGCCCCCCTTCCCCCCCGAGGCACTCATATAGCCAGTGGTCATTGCTTCATTGTGATTTGCAAGCCCCTTCACCGCGGCAAGGTAACGATCACGAAGGGGAATCGACACATGTACATGCCTTTTGTTTTGTTGTTGCAGCTACAGTGCAGCTCAAAAAATCAGGCAGGTATGTACACGCACCAGAAAAATTATTATAGCGGCCGCTGCTTAAAAATTCAGGAATCCGCCGGGAGTAGAGATGGCCCGAATGGTTCGCCGGCGAATGGTTTCCGGTGAACTTCCACAAACTTTTCCAGAACTTCGGTTCGCCCCCATAGTGCATCATGAGGGTCAATTTTGACCCTCTACATCACAGTCAGCAGGCACATTGTAGCCAATTAGGCTACACTCCCTCCTGGAGCCCCCCCCCCCCCCATTATAAAAGGCAGGCAGCATCAGGCAGTGGACTCACTTGTGTGCCTGCAGTAATTAGTGAAGGGGCAGCTGCTGCTGCAGACTCTCATAGGGAAAGATTAGTTAGGGTCTTGTAGGTTTGTTAGCTTGCTCCTTGCTGATTCTTATTGCTAAAATAGCACCCCACAACAGCTCTTTTGAGAACTAATCTTGTTCTTGTGATCTATTTTTTTTTCTGTGTGTCCCACTGACACTTGTGCTGCATAGACAGCCTTGATAATTCATACTGTGTGTGTGCCACTGCCAGGCCCAGCACATTCAGTGACTACCTGTGTGTGTGTGTGTGTGTGTGTGTGACAGGTGCACATAGTAATACCCAGTACTGCATAAATCTACCTACCTGTTGTTCACAGTGCACCCACCTACCAACGTGAGTTGAGCACACGCAGTGTCACTGTACCTGTCTGCTACCTGTCTGTGTGTGACAGGTGCACATTGTAATACCCATCACTGCATATACCTACCTACCTGTTGTTTACAGTGCACCCACCTACCTACGTGAGTTGAGCGCACGCAGTGTCACTGTGCCTGTCCGCTACCTGTCTGCGTGAGACAGGTGCACATTGTAATACCCATCACTGCATATACCTACCTGTTGTGTTCAGTGCACCCACCTACCTACGAGAGCGCACTCAGTGTGATATACCACTCCGTGCATACCTGTTAACTGCACTTGTGTGACTGCACACTGTATTAGTCAAGTCAGTGCATGCCTTTCACTTCATCCCCCCGATATGGACAAAACGGACAAAACATGGTGCGCACCTGTCCAGCATGGCCGTCACTACACAAACAGCTGTTTGCAGTCACTGCATACCATTCACTACATCTTTGACTGCACATTGTATTATACCTGGCAGTCAGTACATACCTTTCACTTGAATGGATGGCAGACTTTCCCTCCATAACAGATTCTCATTAAAGGATTTAAAGTTGATTCATCTCACATATACAGCAGGGCCTCAAAAGTCCTCCTGTATTGTTATTTTTGGTCATTACCTCAGGACGTGCATGCCATGCCTGCTGCTTTCCTTGGATGTGTAGTGGTAGCCGTTCCTGCTCCTTAGCTTACAGCGTGCCTGCTGCCTTCCTTGGTTGTGTGGTGGTGGTAGCCATTTCTTAGGCTCTCACTCCAGACCAGAATCGAACCAGGATTCCCCGGCCATTACCCGTGGTCACTCGCAATGGCAGACTTGCCCTCCATAACAGATTCTCATTAAAGGATTTAAAGTTGATTCATCTCACATATACAGCAGGGCCTCGAAAGTCCTCCAGTATTGTTATTTTCGGTCACTACCTCAGGACGTGCATGCCATGCCTGCTGCCTTCCTTGGATGTGTGGTGGTAGCCGTTCCTGCTCCATTGCCCACAGCGTGCCTGTTGCCTTCCTTGGATGTGTGATGTGGCAGCCGTTTCTTAAAAAGACTCTGTAACAAATGTTTGAGCCTTATTTCTTCTGTCCTATAAGTTGCTATTACTGTTCTAATGTGGTCTGTCTTACTGCAGCCTTTCCTACTTGCATTGTCTCTGTAATAAATCTTATCTCCTTTCCTCTGTCGTGTCTGTCGGGCTGAGGCTGGAATGTGTGGAATGTGCAGCACTGCTTGTCATTGGCAGAAGCTTTACACACCCCCTCCAAGCTCTGCATGAGTCACACAGTAAGCTAGTTCTCAGCCTATGATACTCTGGTTAGAAGCCAGTCTTTTGTTTGTAAACACTGCCTAATACTGTTAATTACAAACCAGGATTGCAGCAGGGAGTGGCAGAAACAGCACAGAGGGGCACAGGAGAACATAAGGAATAGAATGGTATGCTTTTTATTGTAAGAATTTTAGAGTACAGATTCTCTTTAAGCTCCCACTCCGGACCGGAATCGAACCAGGATTCCCTGGCCATTACCCATGGTCACTTGCAATGGCTTACTTGCCCTCCATAAAGGATTCTCAATGCAGGTACTGAACAGCAAGCAGAACAAGTATTTAAAAAAAATAGATGTAAGCTTTAACAATGGTAGAGAAAGAACCAACGAAAGTTGATAAGGCAGTCAGACATTACCTGACATCACTGAGTGAGGAAGAGAAATCTCGCCATGGTGCGCACCAGTCCAGCACGGCCGTCACTACGCAAACAGCTGTTTGCGGTGCGTTACACAGTGAATTTGATGTGTCAGTGGGAAGCAGTACTCTAATTACACTCCCTGATTGATGTATACATATGCAAGATGTTTTAAAGCACTTTAGGCCTGCAATTTAGCATTCAATGTGATTTCTGCCCTTAAAACGCTGCTTTGTGTCCAATCCAGATTTTTCCCCGGGACTTTTGGTATCTATCCCACTCCGTCTCCGCCATGCCCCCCTCCAGGTGTTAGTCCCCTTGGAATATCTTTTCCATCACTTTTGGGGCCAGCATACATTTTTCTAATTTGCGAACCTAAAATCAAAGGTTCGGGCCATCTCTTACGCAGCTGGAGGCATTGTCACTGAGAAGAGAAGTCGCCATAGTCACAAAAGTGTTCAGTACCTCAACTTTATCTAAATGAATGAGGCATTGATACCGGACGGCTACTGCCCGCCCCAAAACTAAGTCAGTCCCCACACACAGCATCTCTGCCTGCACGCCGTGTGACTGCCTGCCCAAAGACTAAGTCGCTCCCCACACAGCACCTCTGCCCGCAGGCCGCTTGACTGCCTTCTCCGCTACCACCAACAGAGTCCAGGACTCCAGATGGATTCCTAAATTTTTAAGGCCGCTGCTAGCAGCGGCCACTATAATCATTTTCTGGTGCGTGTACATGCCTGCCTAATTTTTCTGGCTGCACTGCAGCTGCAACAACAAAACAAAAGGCATGTACATGTGCCAATTTCCCTTCGTGATCATTACCTTGCTGTGGTGAAGGAGCTTGCGTATCACAATGAAGCAATGACTGCCGGCTATATGATTGTCTCGGGGTGGGGGAGGGGGCACACCCAAGATAATAAGGTCGTTGCTTCATTGTGGATAGACCAAATTCGATCAGCTGGACAGTCACTGTTGTTCTTTAATTGAGTTACTACAGCCCAGCGACCATATGGGCTTGAATACCACCACGGCCTGCACTCTTGTCATGGTGCGCACCAGTCCAGCATGGCCGTCACTATACAAACAGCAGTGGTGCTCACCGCCAGGTCGTGATCACGCTTACGCGTGGATTCACGACCATTTTGACGCATTCCGCCTCGGACACGAAAATCCGTGAATAGATTTTCAACCACGAAAATCTACTTCGGCTTCGCGTGAATGCGGACAGAAATCCGCATTCACGCTTGTGAAACCCGGTGCTGAAGTCGTGGTTTGCGGAAATGCGTCAAACTATGTGGAAGTGACACATTGCAGGCAAATCAGAGTGCCCCAGCCAGGCCCTAGCAACCAATCACAGGAGGGGAGCTATGCCCTCCCCTCCTGAATATAAAGCGGCGGCCATGATGGAAAAGCTCTGTCCTTGCTACTAGACTGTGGTGCTGAGAGGATTATCTCCAGGCCATTGTTGTTTGAGCAAGTGCATTTATTGTGTTAAAAACAAAGCGTTTTTTTTGCTAACACTGCTCTTATACTGTACACAGTTAGCTAGTCAGTGAGTGATTGCTGTAGTTAGTTGTAGTCAGTGTAGTGTAGTGGGAGTGTGGGAGTCTAGTGATTATTTAACTGTGTGTAGTGCTGTGCAGGCAGGTTCAGTGCTGCAGTGTAGTGGGAGTGGGGATTATCTGTGTGTAGAGTGCAGGCAGGCAGGTTAGTGCAGCTGCAGTGTTCACTTGTATATTCCAGTGACAGTTATACACTTGTACTATTTGCAGGCAGCCAGTCACACCGCCGGCGCCGCCACTCTCTGCCAGCGCTGTTCATTCATTCTGTCAGTGACCTTGTGCCGTGCCCAGTGCCCACTGCTCGCTCGCTCGCTGGCATATGAGCATCTCATTACACAGTGTGACATCCTTGTGTGCCCACTGCATCCTTCAGTGACCTAGTTGTATATCCAGCGCCCACTGCTGTGCCCACTGCATCCTTCAGTGACCTTGTACTGTGGCCACTGCATCCTTCAGTGACCTAGTTGTATATCCAGTGGCCACTGCTGTGCCCACTGCATCCTTCAGTGACCTTGTACTGTGCCCACTGCATCCTTCAGTGACCTTGTACTGTGCCCACTGCATCCTTCAGTGACCTAGTTGTATATCCAGTGCCCACTGCTGTGCCCAGTGCATCCTTCAGTGACCTTGTACTGTGGCCACTGCATCCTTCAGTGACCTAGTTGTATATCCAGTGCCCACTGCTGTGCCCACTGCATCCTTCAGTGACCTTGTACTGTGGCCACTGCATCCTTCAGTGACCTTGTACTGTGCCCACTGCATCCTTCAGTGACCTAGTTGTATATCCAGTGCCCACTGCTGTGCCCAGTGCATCCTTCAGTGACCTTGTACTGTGCCCACTGCATCCTTCAGTGACCTTGTACTGTGCCCACTGCATCCTTCAGTGACCTAGTTGTATATCCAGTGCCCACTGCTGTGCCCACTGCATCCTTCAGTGACCTTGTACTGTGGCCACTGCATCCTTCAGTGACCTAGTTGTATATCCAGTGGCCACTGCTGTGCCCACTGCATCCTTCAGTGACCTTGTACTGTGCCCACTGCATCCTTCAGTGACCTTGTACTGTGCCCACTGCATCCAGTGATTCATTACTAGCAACATGTCTGGCAGGGTTTCGCGGGGTGAGAGGAAAGGGAGTTCAATTGCCTCAGCCACTTCTGGGACTGCTCCACGTCCAGGGAGAGGACGCCCAGCTGTACGTGGTCGTGATGCAGCAGAAAGGGGGGCAGCAAAGCCTGGGCCGAGTCAGCGGACGCCATTGTCCAAATATTTTAAAGTTTCTGGTCCCCGTGTGGTGGTTGAGCAAATGGAACCTGACGTACTCATGGACATCATGACTTCCTCTCAGACCTCTACTGTGAGCACCACTCCAAGCAGTAGCAGCAGCAGCCAACATCCCACGCTTGTTGTGACATCCACCCCAGCACCCACTGGTCAGCAGCCCTCCCAGGATGACAGCGTTCTGTCCCTCAGTCCGGCATCTGGGAACCTGCTGATGCAAGAAGCTCAGGACTTACTGGGGACTGATGTGGCAGAGATTGAGATCGGGCCACAATCACAAGCGTTGTTGAGTTCTGGTGATGAAGAAGAGGGGTCTGTGTCTGGGGATGTAGGGACAGAAGAGGAGGCGGGGGAGTCAGAGGAAGAGCTGGATTATGATGATGCTGCTGATGATGACGACGTTGTGGACCCTAACTATGTGCAGCCTGCTGAGTCCGTGGAAGAATGGTCAGAGGCAGAGCAGGATGACGAGTCACCTCGGCCTAGGCAAGGATATCGCCATATGTCAGGCAGGGGCAGGGGCATCGGCAGCAGTGGGCGTGGAGGAAGTAGACAGGACACTGCTTCAGCCGGCACCACCACCATGCAACCCCCGGCAACTACTACCACACATTGCTCCTCTGCACCCTCTGCTAGTGGGGACCGCAGTAAATTAAAGTCACCAGTGTGGGATTGCTTTGAGGAATGTACTGATGACAAAAGGTATGCGGTGTGCAGGTTATGCAGCAAAAGATTGAGCCGTGGGAAAAGTCTGAGCAAGATGGGTACCTCATCCCTCCAGGGCCACCTGAGAAGCCGCCACTGCCGCGAGTATGCGGACTTTAAGAGGAAGCAGGCACTGCTGGCAGGGGTTCCTGAGAGCAGAAGGCCCACCAGCGCAGCAGCATCCTCCCTCCCTCAGAGTCGTGAATCCCCCACAGCAGCAGCAGTAGTAGCTCTTCCACCTCGGCTGCTCAGGACACAGACATTGAGGCTGGCAGCCAGTGTTCGTCTCTCTCCTCTGTCTCCCCTGCATCCCAGCGTCGTCAGACCCTGCTGAGCGACACCTTTCAGGGTCTGACCAAGCCTCTGCCTCCAAGCCACAGGCGGATCTGCAAACTAAATGGCTTGCTGGCCCGGGCCATGGCATCACAGCTGCTTCCCTACTCCCTGGTGCAGGAGGGGAGCGCCATGCGGACGCTGCTCCAATTTGGCATCCCCGAGTGGCAAGTCCCCAGTCGCCACTATTTCAGCAGGAGCGCGATCCCAGCACTCCACAAGTTTGCGGTGGAAAACGTGGCCCGTTCCCTGGACTACTCTGTGGGCAAGCGGGTCCACGTGACCATGGACTCGTGGAGTAGCAGATTTGGGACAGGTCGCTACCTGTCCTTTACGGCCCACTGGGTGACACTGATGGAAGGGAGGGAGGACAAGAGCGCATCAGCCCAGCTAGTGGTGCCACCACGCGGGATCAGGGGGGATGCAGAAGGGTCCTGTCACGACACTCCCTCAGCATCCGGAAAGCAAGCCCGCCTCGGCAGCAGCAGCGCCAAGCCTCGGCACTGCCAAGCCCTTTTAAAATTGGTGACCCTGGGGAAGGAGAGGCTTACGGCCACCAACGTCCTGGCCGCCCTCAGGAAGCAGGAGCGGAGGTGGCTGACCCCCAGAGGCCTGGAAGTGGGGTATGTGGCAGCCGATAACGGGGCCAACCTGGTGGCAGCAGTGCAGCAGGGAAACCTCCAGCACATCCCCTGCTTGGCCCACGTGCTCAATCTTGTGGTGCAGCGCTTCTTGCGCACCTACCAGGGGATGAGCGAGCTGCTGCAGGATGCCCGGGCGGTGGTATGCTTTTTCCGCCTGTCAGCCACTGCCTCTGCACTCTTGTCCACCTTACAGCAGCAGTATGGAAGGCCACAACACCGGCTGATCATCGACATGCCAGTTCGCTGGAATTCGACTCTGGCCATGTTGGAGCGGCTGTGTCAGCACAGGCTGGCTCTTAGGGCGTACATGCTAGACCCAAGTGTCCCCAGCAACCAGCAAGTCCCCATGATTACTGCCACTCAGTGGACACTGATGCAGCAAGTATGCCTGGTGCTGAGTCCCTTCCTGGAGGCAACCAAGATGGTCAGTGAGGAGCGGGCCTCTGTGTGCCAGTGGGTGCCCTTGGTTTGTCTACTGGAGCAGGCAATGGACAATGTAATTGAGCGTGGGGATGAAGCCCTGAGGCAGTTGGAAGAACAGGAGCAGATGGCAGCACAGTCCAGCTCAGAGGAGGGCTCACAGCAGGTAGTGGAAGAGTTGGAGGTCCCTAACCTGAATGAGGAGGAGGAGCAGAGTGCAGCAGGCGTTGTACGTGGATGGCGGTTTGAGGAGGACAACGACATGGCACAGGAAGAGGACAGGCATGCGTTATGGGACAATGGCGAGGACGAGAAAGATCTTGCTGGCAGGGCCCACTTGTTTCCCATGGGTGTGCACATGTTGCGCTGCCTTCGCAGGGACCCCCGGGTGATCCAGATGCGTTCAAGGGAGGACATCTGGATTACCTTGATGCTTGATCCCCGTCTGAAGGGGAAGCTGGGAGACTTAATGACGCCATCCACCACCGAGCAACGCACAAGGGAGTTGAAGGAGGCCCTTGTGCGCAGACTACTGGAAGCATTCCACCAGCCTTCCACCCCCACTGTAACTGCTCTGCCAAGCCAGCAAGAGGTGCCTGCCATTGCCACTAGCAGCACAACAACAACCAACAGCAGCAGCAGCAGCAACTGGCGCCCCGGAGACCTGAAGAGCCTAAGCAAGAGCCTGTATGCAGTGCAGCAGCCCAGAACAGAGGTGCCCGCCACAGCATCCACCACCAACCAGCACAAGCAACGACTGACCACCATGGTGTCTGACTATATGGGGTCATCCAGCAGGCTCAATGACACCGACAGCCCCGTGGACCCCTTGGAGTACTGGGTCAAGAGACTGGACATCTGGAGCGAGCTTTCCCAGTACGCCCTGGAACTCCTATCCTGCCCTCCTTCCAGTGTCCTCTCAGAGAGATGCTTTAGTGCGGCCGGTGGCGTGGTCACAGAGAAGCGCTCTCGGCTCTCCCACGCCTCTGTGGACAAACTCACCTTCCTGAAAATCAACCAGGCTTGGGTGGAAGGTGAGTTCCTGGCCCCTATTGTCGGACACAGGGGGACATGAAGTGGCTGCTGCATGTGCTGTTGTTAACTATGCCTGCCTTTATAAAGACATTTACTACCTGCCTAGTGCCTACCTTGGTTAATTTTTTGGTGTTATGGTACTACTACCAGTAAGTTGCCATGGTCCTCCTTCTGAGCTGCTGAACTGACCGCCCGCTTTGTCCTCCTGACTCAGTCGCTACTACACTCTGCGTTCACACTGCCCGGGTCACCGGGTGCATTTAATTTTTTGGCCAGCACTATGACGCTGTGCTACTACTACTGTGCTGCTGCTGCTGAACTGACCGCCCGCTTTGTCCTCCTGACTCAGTCGCTACTACACTCTGCGTTCACACTGCCCGGGTCGCCGGGTGCATTTAATTTTTGGGCCAGCACTATGACGCTGTGCTACTACTACTGTGCTGCTGCTACTGAACTGACCGCCCGCTTTGTCCTCCTGACTCAGTCGCTACTACACTCTGCGTTCACACTGCCCGGGTCGCCGGGTGCATTTAATTTTTTGGCCAGCACTATGACGCTGTGCTACTACTACTGTGCTGCTGCTGCTGAACTGACCGCCCGCTTTGTCCTCCTGACTCAGTTGCTACTACACTCTGCGTTCACACTGCCCGGGTCGCCGGGTGCATTTAATTTTTGGGCCAGCACTATGACGCTGTGCTACTACTACTGTGCTGCTGCTGCTGAACTGACCGCCCGCTTTGTCCTCCTGACTCAGTCGCTACTACACTCTGCACACTGCCCGGGTCACCGGGTGCATTTAATTTTTTGGCCAGCACTATGATGCTGTGCTACTACTACTGTGCTGCTGCTGCTGAACTGACCGCCCGCTTTGTCCTCCTGACTCAGTCTCTACTACACTCTGCGTTCACACTGCCCGGGTCGCCGGGTGCATTTAATTTTTTGGCCAGCACTATGACGCTGTGCTACTACTACTGTGCTGCTGCTGCTGCTGAACTGACCGCCCGCTTTGTCCTCCTGACTCAGTCGCTACTACACTCTGCGTTCACACTGCCCGGGTCGCCGGGTGCATTTAATTTTTGGGCCAGCACTATGACGCTGTGCTACTACTACTGTGCTGCTGCTGCTGAACTGACCGCCCGCTTTGTCCTCCTGACTCAGTCGCTACTACACTCTGCGTTCACACTGCCCGGGTCACCGGGTGCATTTAATTTTTTGCCCAGCACTATGATGCTGTGCTACTACTACTGTGCTGCTGCTGCTGAACTGACCGCCCGCTTTGTCCTCCTGACTCAGTCGCTACTACACTCTGCGTTCACATTGCCCGGGTCGCCGGGTGCATTTAATTTTTTGGCCAGCACTATGACGCTGTGCTGCTACTACTACCACCAGTATGTTGCCGTGGTCCTTCTGTGCTGCTGAACTGACCGCCCGCATAGCCCTTCTCCTGACTCAGTCGCTACCACCACTGCACTCTGCGTTCACACTGCCTGTGTCCACTGACAACTCTGCTGCGATGTCATTGCTAATTGCTGCAAAAAAACAAAAAGAAAAATTACAAAAACCTCTCTGGAGCCTTTTTGCCGTCAGCCACTCATCCTCCTCCAACGGTACCTTCGCCGCCAAGTGCCATTGGAACTCGCCTTCACCTCTTTGACTGCTTAACGCCTATATCCCTTTTTAAAACCACTTATTACCAATTAATAGCCCCATTTAAAGTGTTGCTTTCACTTTAAAATCCATTTTCTCTAGAAAAAAAATTTTGGGGGGAATTTTTTATGTTGAAGTTATGTTGCCCCTTATCACCTCGATAATCCATGCTATTTGGGGGACTGTAGCATGTATGGGGGCTTTGTTATTAGCGTTAAAAGAAAATCCGCCTCCGGGCGTGAATCCACGCGTGATTACGCCATTCACGGAAAAAAATCCGCGTGGTTGCGTGGACGCGACCGCAAATCCGCATGCGGCGGGGAGGAATGCGGATTTTTTTTTTTAACCACGCGGATTTCCGAATTCGTGGATGAGGCACATCCGAGCATCTCTAACAAACAGCTGTTTGCGGTGCGTTACACAGTGAGTTTGGTGTGTCAGTGTGAAGCAGCACTCTAATTACACTCCCTGATTGATGTATACACATGCAAGATGTTTTAAAGCACTGTAGGCCTGCAATTTAGCATTCAATGTGATTTCTGCCTTTAAAACGCTGCTTTGCGTCAAATTCAGAGTTTTCCCCAAAACGTTTGGCATCTATCCCACTCCGTCATGCCCCCCTCCAGGTGTTAGACCCCTTGAAACATCTTTTCCATACTTTTCTGGCCAGCATCAGTGTTTCTAGTTTTCAAAGTTCGCCTCCCCATTGAAGTCTATTGCGGTTCGCGAAAGTTCACGCAAACTGAACTTTTGTGGAAGTTCGCGAACCCGGTTCGCGAACTGAAAATCGGAGGTTCGGGCCATCTCTAGGCGAGAATAAGTTTGCGTTCGAACCGGTTGGGCCATCTCTAATTACTGTATTGCATTGCACTGCACTTATTCTTCTTATTTTGATTACCCAGTTTAGTGCATATACGTGGGAGCATAATTTAGTTTCATATATTCAGGGATCAATAATGATTTAGAGATTTACTACCAATTAACTTATACTTACAACAAATCAAAATTTTCTTCAATGCAATGGTATTATCTTTTAAACAAGAAATATAGACAAATTTCTTACTTTATTGGTAAAAAGTAAATTCTGTCAATCTGAGGTTACTGGAGGTCCATTAAGTTGTTCTACTTAACTACTTGCTGCATCTGGTGCAGTATATACATATATATATATATATATATATATATACAGTATATATATATATGTGTGTGTGTGTGTGTGTGTGTGTGTGTGTGTGTGTGTGTGTGTGTGTGTGTGTGTGTGTGTGTGTGTGTGTGTGTCCCGCAGGACTTCATCTGAAGTCCCAGGGATATGGATATGCATCTATGGCAGCGGATATGCACCGCTCGCTCCTGTGCGTGCTGCTGCTCGGGTACTTGCTGCCCCCATTACAAGAGAGTTCAATGCGTTCCCATTCATTAACCATGCTCCTACTGCCGCGCCGTTCTTGGTCACGGGTTAATGACGTCAGCAAGCCAGGACGTGGCGCTGACGTCAGAGGGAGCAGAGATGCCGGCTAGAGCGGTGGGGAGCGCCAATTGTCCCGGGAACGGCAGGGAGGGGAGTGGATCCTTCTTCTTTCCCCCCTTCCGCTGCAGCTAATACTGGTGATAAATACGATCTGCCAGCGATCGTAGTGATCAGCAGCCATGTGGGATGGTTGCTGATCACTGAGGGGAGATGCCAGCTGTCATATGACAGTCAAATTGTGCACTCACGTATGTCGTCTGGTAACAGTGCACATCAAATGCATCCTAGCAGCGGGGTCTGTCCTGGCACCAAGATGAAGAGTAATGGTGTCCCGTGTCCCCCTAGTTGTCTCCGGCCGCCTAGGTCTCACTCCCACGCTTCCTCCGCAAGTATGTGATAGCCGATTACTCTCAGTAGCAGTGACGTCAGATGCGCCGGCCATAGCTCCGCCCTACACGTTTCGACAAACTGATGAGTCTGGACGAAATGCGTAGGACGGAGCTACGACCGGTGCGTCTGACGTCACTGCTACTGAGAGTAATCGGCTATCACATACTTGCGGAGGAAGCGTGGGAGCGAGACCTAGGCGGCCGGATACAACTAGGGGGAGACGGGACGCCGTTACTCCTCATCTTGGTGCCAGGACAGACCCCGCTACTAGGATGCATTTGATGTGCACTGTTACAAGACGACATGCGTGAGTGAGCAATTTGTGCGCAGGCAGGCTATTTCTGTGTAAGCAGTATCAAGCTATGATGGTTTTTATGTGTATATGTTTTTATGCTATGAAGCTTTTATCTGGAGTATTAAAGAAGCATTGAAGAGTCTACAGTGCCAGTGGGTGATTTAAACACATACGCTAGATCCACCTGATGTTTGAGGTAGTTATAATCCGGTGAGCGTAATCTGTATTGGGGAGAGGATTCACGAGTGCTGCACTGTGTCACTATCACCAGGGTGTTTGTGGACATTGATTACAGAATCACGCTATGTGCAATATTGATTTTTGTCTTATAGGAAACTGTGGGGAGCGCAGCTCAGTGTTGTAAACTCAGTAGTCAAGTGGTTAAAACACCTGACACACTATGGGGGACTGGACAAAGTCCCAGGTAAGTAAAAGTCACAATTTTCAGCCTAGTTCAGGTGAGCATTAATGTTTAAAGCAACAAAACATAATTCCAAAGGCCTCAAATATACACCGTGTAGACTTCGAAAAATCTCTAACTTGTAGACCTTTGCCACAAAACACACTTCTGCTGTTAATGTCCAAAATCTTCTTAATGGTGGCCACACATGGTACAATTTTTTCATCCAATCTTACCAATTCTATGTAATATAAGGCAACTGCCTAAATTACCCTTTCAGTACATTCACTTAATTTACCCTTATACTACATAGAAATGGTAAGATTGGATGAAAAAATTGTACCATGTATGGGCACCATAACTGAGATTTTAACTGTAGGCAGACTCAATTACAATTCTAGTGGGTATCACAAATTTTACTAGTTAAAAAAATCACCATGCATTGCCCCTCTATGCGATTTACTAGTCCAAAGAAAAGTATAGCCATAATTACCACTGAAAAGCCAACTACCTGTATTGTGTTCGCCCTTGTGTTAACCATGCTTTTTCAATGCTTCTGCAGGCTATTTATGTTGGTTGCTAAAGCATCTTCAATAATCAGAACACACTCCTTGCATTGTGATTTATTACAGCATAAATGCTTTCCTGGTATCTTCTATGTAGATTAAATGAGAGAAAATTGTGTACTTTACAATGAGGCTTAAGTAGATACATTTTAATGTCACCAAGAAACTGTTACAATTGATGTTTCTGTCTAAAATATTGAAAAGGATGAAACAGTCATTAATACACTCTTAATGTATACTGCATAATAACTAAAAATCGAGTGGGCAAAATAATTTGGTATTAAAATCAGTCTGTCTTCTGCATTGCTCAAATATGAATTCAACTTGCTCTGTTAATGTATTGCTTTACAATTGTATTTATTTTACATAATTAATACTCCAAGGACTCGTAATTGTTAAAAACCATATAGCTTTCAAAGACTCTTTTATTTCTTCATGTTTAAATACTGCTTAAAGCAAAATTTAAGACAACACGTTACATTAAAGTTATGAGGTGCAACCAAAACATTAGCGCCTTTTTTATCTTTTGTGTTGCTGTCAACTAAACACACCCTTGGGACACACTCACTTTGCTACTAATTGCTAAGCTAGCACTTTACATGTCTTCTAACTTTAACAAAAAAAAAATCTTCAGTTGGGGTCAGAAAGAACTAATCTGTGCTTTCCTTTTAAAGTCATTCTTATGCATGTTTATTCCTTGAAGACTTCTTTTATTTACTAGTTTCACTGTTTTCACATTCCCCCCCGAACACCCCCCCCCCCCCCCCCACAGTAAATAATTCTATTGAAGACATTAACCTTTTGCTGTGATTTTTTATCAAGTATTATTGCGAGATTATATCATTTTTAATAAGTGATCCCATTCCAATTGCATGAAAACTAGCATCAACACTTCTGAATGTTTGGTATGATGTCAGGTGTCTCCATCTGAAGAGAAACTTAAAACTCTCAATTGGTTTGCGTTTAGGGGGACTCTGTTAGGAATGTCAGTTAAAGAGGAACTCTAGTGAAAATAATGTAATAAAAAAGTGCTTCATTTTTACAATAGTTATGTATAAATGATTTAGTCAGTTTTTGCCCATTGTAAAATCTTTTAAATCCCTGATTTACATTCTGACAATTATTACATGGTAACATTTTTACTGTTGGCAGGTGATGTAGCTGCTGCATGTTTTTTTGGCAGTTGGAAACAGCTGTAAACAGCTGTAAACAGCTATTTTCCACAATGCAGCAAGGTTCCACGACAGGAAAATGCCAGGAGTACCATGGTCCTCAGAGTTTCTTGTGGGAGGGTTTCACCACAATATCAGTCATACAGCGCCCCCTGATGGTCTGTTTGTGAAAAGGAATAGATTTCTCATGTAAAAGGTGGTATCAGCTACTTATTGGGATAAAGTTCAATTCTTGGTCGGAGTTTCTCTTTTAGACACCATCACCTTAGAGGTTACAAAGGAGGAGTCACTTGATCACTTATTGATGCAGCTAGTATCAGCTGGTTCATCTGCTTTTGCACAGCATAAAAGAAGGTTAACTTTACTATGAGAACTAAGGCCCTTATAATAGATACTGAAGTTATCCTCCTGCAACAACAAACTCCAAAGTATGTGTTCCTCTTGGTTCCAAGAGTGCAGGTTAAAAATCGTAATGGATCGTTATGATCATAGAAGACTTGCCAAACAGATATGACTGGATGTTCTACATGTGTCACACTACTTTGCTACTCAGGTAGAAAGTAGTATACTTATCTCTCTTTTTATGTAAGTCATTGTGTTGTTTTATACCAGGAACCAACATATTAACTCTGAGACTTGAATGTTAGTAATGCTAGTTAGTGTTTGCTTCAAGGCCTGGAAGGCTCCTTTATACCCTAGAGTCCATTTGACTTTCCTGGGGCTGTCTTGCATGTTAGTTTAGTTAGAGGCACAGTGAGAGTACTGTAGCTGTGTACAAACTTCCTATAGTAACCTGCTGCCCCCAGAAATGACAGGACTTGGATCTTTATTTCATTGTGAGACCAACCCATGTTGGTATCTGTATTCTCAATCTCAAGTCTCGCTGCCTGGTGTGCGGGACACTGCATCTCTGTCATGCCAACTTGACACTTACTTGCTTGTATAGTCAGATTGGCAGCTGCCAGCTTTTCCAGTACTGAGACAAGTGACAGAGGTATTCTTCCAAGTTGTTACTGATACAATGCCAACTAGGTAAGTGGCTGCAGACTCCCACGGCCCATGCAGTAAGTCATTCTCAGCCTGCTGAAAGGTTGCAGGTGCATTTTTCATCTGAAATTACATCATTGTGTACTCAAAAGAGGCCAAATAGTATGATAATTGTGGATTTTGCCATGCACATTAAGTGTGAAGGGAATTTGTCCGAACCCCTGATCCAGTACTGTTAGGTAGCTGGTGGCAACCAAATTATCCAACAAATTGTCAGCATATCTATGCATGGTTGGCACTTTCTTTATAAATAAGCCTTCTGTGAGGGATAGAGATAGGGCTTATTTTCTGGGCATCCCTCAACTCTAACACCTCAAAAAACTGTTTTCCATCATGGGCTGTAAACATATTCACATAGAAACATGTCTGTCTCCTACTGCATTGGCTTACTATGTAGGTGACATAATTCAAGTGTCTTGTGATGTTATATAGACTGTGCTGCCTGCAGCTTACTTTGCCCTTAGGAAGTAACACATACCACAGCTGACCCTCATAATATAACCTTTCTCTCATTGTAATAACATAGCATTATTTTGTTTAGCTTGCAACTAGGTGCTCTGTTTAATCTTTGAACCTGAGGATATTATAATTCATGGAGACTACAGAACTGTTGCCAGTATGAGCTGATTAATGGATCAGGGCATGATGGGTAAACCAAGATCCCCAAGCTTTAACCAGTGATAGTCAATATAAAAGGATACCTGAAGTGACATGTGCCATAATGAGATGTGCCATGTGTATGTTTCTTTGTTCTTTTTTTCTACCTGTAAGAGTTAAAATTTAGGCATGCAAATGGCAGTTTCTCTCCAGTGGGGATATAGTTAGACTATAGAGTAACCCTCACTGAATTATATGCATAAAATTCCTGTCTGAAAAATAACAACTTCTGAGATCAGAGGATAGATAACAAAAGGTTAACAGTTCATATATTTTATCCCTGGGATACTTCAAAGACTTTGTAATTGAGAAGAGAAAGTAAAGCATTAAAAACTTAAAAAGTACATTTAAACATAACATATTAAAAAAAAGAGATATCTAAAAAAAAAAGTAATTTTTAGGAGGATAGATACAATTGTGTATCTCAACAGTTTATTTTCACTAGGGTTCACTGTAAGCTAATTACTCTGGCCTGCAGCTTGGAATTGAGTCATTCAAAATCTACACCTCTTTAAACGCAAACTGCGCCAACCACAATTAGCAAACAATAAATATACCACAGTGATATTTGCTTTTTGAATCACTTGATTAGATACATGGGTAAATCAATAAATAAATAAATAAATGGACAGTCTTTTTCCTGAGTGTTCGCTACCACAAAGCCTCAATGTCAATCAATATATATATATATGTGACAGCGCTCCTCTTCAAAACCTACAAACAGAACACAGATAAAAATTGCACATAGTGCATTACTGTTTTTCCAGATCATAAAATTCACACGCGCCCAGAAACGTGCAGAAGTGATAACAATGTGCTCCGCTCGTGATGAACAGCAACCCCCTCACACCTGCAGCTCACCAGATTGACACCACCTCACAATCCAGGTGGGTCTAGCGCTGAGCCTTAGATCGGCCAACTTCAAATACCAGCCTCCACAATGCGTATATCCACAGCAGGATCAAATCCTCTTTAATGTGCAGTTCCACTTGTAAAAATACATAAAGACATACATAGCGTAATACAGTACGAATAGTCAGCAAGGCCTGCGCAGTGTCAGCGCACTCACGTGATTATGAAGATATCAGGCATCTCGGGCCTCATAGCCCAACAGTATCTAGCTCCTGTTAGCGGTGCCGGCGTCCCGATCCTCCGCTCCCTGTAGCTGCTAATTCCTCGGTGTGCGCGCCTCTTCCCTGTTGCCCAGTGACGTCAGTGCTCCTGGTCACGCCCATGCACTGACGTCACTGGGCAACAGAGAAGAGGCGCGCACACCAAGAAATTAGCAGCTACAGGGAGCGGAGGATCGGGACGCCGGCACTGCTAACAGGAGCTAGATACTGTTGGGCTATGAGGCCCGAGATGCCTGATATCTTCATAATCACGTGAGTGCGCTGACACTGCGCAGGCCTTGCTGACCATTCGTACTGTATTACGCTATGTATGTTTTTATGTATTTTTACAAGTGGAACTGCACATTAAAGAGGATTTGATCCTGCTGTGGATATACGCATTGTGGAGGCTGGTATTTGAAGTTGGCCGCTCTAAGGCTCAGCACTAGACCTACCTGGATTGTGAGGTGGTGTCAATCTGGTGAGCTGCTGGTGTGAGGGGGTTGCTGTTCATCACGAGTGGAGCACATTGTTATCACTTCTGCACGTTTCTGGGCGCATGTGAATTTTATGATCTGGAAAAACAGTAATGCACTATGTGCAATTTTTATCTGTGTTCTGTTTGTAGGTTTTGAAGAGGAGCGCTGTCATATATATATTGATTCAAAATCTACAGGAAGCACATCTCATTGGCCCAATTCCGAGCTGCATTAAATTTGCACTCACGCCAGAATTATTAAGATCTTATTGACCATCTCATTACAGCACTGTATAAAAATAACCAAATAACCAAACTTCAGGTCAAATTTAACGAATTCCAAACTCAAGAAGCATCATTACTTGAAACCATAAGTGAGAGATTTATGGAGGCTGACATGTATTTCCTTTTAAAATGGTCTGAAACTCTGAGATAACATTCAATAAAAATGTGTTTTCCTACTTTTTATTACTCATACAGTTATCATATTCGCTTTTGTGCATAAGTAATGCTGTCTGTTTACAAATAACAAGTGTAGTTTATCTTGCCCTGAAACCTGCCATTGCATTTTATGCAAACTGTTTTTTATTACATATTCTAATTAGCTTTTATGAGCTGTTTGTGTGCTTGAAGCACAGAGAGCTTCACAGAGAGCTTCTTTTCACTTGTTACACCGTGTTTACACACATGTATCAACATTGGAATGCAAAGAAATATACTGTTATCTTCAGTTTGGATGCGGATTTGAAGCTGAATAGCAGAACAAAGTGCTTTGTTTAACCATTTCAGTGATGTTCTGCTAAAAAAATAATCTGGAATAGTAGCTTTTGAGCTGTGAGCAATCTTTTGGAGCAAAGTATAAATGCTTACTTTCAGACCACTTTAATTAATACCTGGCTATCGTGCTGATTCTCTGCCTCTAATACTTTTAGCCATAGACCCTAAACAAGCAAGCAGATCAGATGCTCTGATTGAAGATTTACTAGTTAGCTGCATGCTTCTTTCACGTGTGTGATTCAGACACTGCAGCAGCCAAAGAGATCATTGGGACTGCCAGGCAACTGGTATTGTATAGAAGGAAGTAAATATGGTAGCCCTCATATGCCTCTCACTTCAGGTTGCCTTTAGGCTACTTTCACACACACTTCGTGCGGTTCAATCACTCTGTGGCAGGAGTGCCTTTGGAAAGGACGATTGGACCGCTCCATGCCCCCTTTCACACTATCCAGCGGCAGAGTTTGCCAACAGGGTAATGAATGTCTTGCCGTCCCCCGCTCAGTGATGTACACCCTTCTGGACAGGAAGTACATTGCTGGTTGTGCACACTTACCACCTCACCATGTGTCGCCATAAACTCGCATTGCCGCATAATTCATGCAGTAGGCATGGATTGTGCAGCAACGCACTGCAGGTTTTGCAGCAGCCTAGCATCGATTTAGCTACTTCCGCCACTTCTTGTCGCACCGCGGTTACTGTGTATAGTCTCATTGAGACTAAAGGCCATTGTGATGGGTGATCAGCAGGTTAACGGCGAGCAATGCAGATCGATGCGGTAAGTGTGAAAGGGGCCTAAAAGATCAGATTAGGTGTTTTTACCAAAAAGAGAAATTTACAGAATGTTGGTAAATGATAAAATCCAAAATGGTAGGCTGTATAGTGGACTTTGAAGCTGTTCATGTGAACTCAGGCATTGGTTGACATCACATTATTTTTAATTAATGTATTCAAGTTTTAGAGGTATAAACATAATAGACACACCTACACTCAATACATTTACCGTTTTTTTCTGCATAGTAAACTGTAGCCTTTATTTGATAAAAAAAAAAACATACTTTTATACAATATGCATTAGGCACTGACTACAAAAAATACTGAGGAAAAAAATCTCTTCATTCACAGAAATCCTGTTTTCTGTACAACTGCAGAGAATATGTGTTACATGCTGAAATTAAGGTAGGTATTGATATCCTCTCATAAAACTAATGTAAGCAAGTGGTTTTCTAAAAGGAATGTAATGATTTGCTTTAGCTGTTATGCTCTCATAATGAAAGCTTGAAGATTTATATGCTTTGTATGAGTATAATTAGACACCCACAAACCTTTCTGACCCTGATGAGGTGAAGAGCTCTTCTGCGTTTTGTCTCAGCAGATGAATCAATACTCACACATTTTACCACTGTAGAGTGAAATTGAGGAAATGAGAATCTGATAATTTTGCTCCCTGTGTAGTCTAGACAGAGTAAAGCAGGTTTAGTCTTTGACAGGAAGATCTATTTCCAGTTTCTAGAAGCTAATGTGAATTTTGAAACTTCTACTATCATCGATTTTCAGTTTTGTTCAAAAGGACATTGTAATAGAAATATTGGTGCCAGTGAATAAAGCCAGAATATGTCTGTCTCACCACTGACTGGGGATACGTTTTATTTTTGACCTATCCTCTTTAGTCAGTGGAGGTTTCCTTGGTGAAATGTTAAATGTTTAAACTGGAAATAAACACTGCATAAATTAAAGTTAAATTTATATAAAAAAAAAAAAAAACAGTACTCAGATTATTTGGTTTATGAACAGTTATAAAAACAGCTTTTGCATGTCCCTTTATTTATCAAGAACAAACAATATGAATATGTGCCTCACAGAGGGTTGGGATAAGAGATCTTTGTTGCAGAGGTCCTAACAGCTAACATTTGTAACTTATATTTGCTGAGTTCAGCATGCGAAGAAGAACCATGGCCTTACCTTACTAAGCTAACCCCCCGATTCACTAAACTTTACTGTGCACTGGTAGTCAATGTAAAATTTTGCGGGTGTAGAGGAAACAGCTTAACTCAAGTTATGCACATTAAAAATGTTATGTTTGCAGGGCTGCCTTCAGGGCATCACAGGAGGGACTGCTGTATGGGGCCCGAGGGAACAGTGCCACAAATGGGTAACAGCTGCAGTCTGTGTCAGTCCATGTCTGTCCTTCTAGCTGCCCATTAATGTGACAAGAGTTACTGGGAGGTTCATACAGGCGTTACCTTAGTCAGTGATTAAAGTAAACCTGAGATGAATAGGAGAAAAGGACTTTTACTTACTCTGCAGTCCATCAGCTCTCTCGCTACACTTTCAGTCCAATTTGTGGTGCTCCTGTGAAATCCACACATTTCAGCTGGGTTGCGGGGCACTGCGCATGCACTGTTCCTGCTGCGTGCCGAAGTGGTGGGCCGAAACTTTGCATATATGCAAAATTTTCCTTTGAAATTTGAATGTACAGATCGTTATCATAATGCACAATTTCAGGGAAAATTGTAATTAATTTTGTATGTAATAGTAGTATTTCATAATTTCGTGTAATTTTTTGCGTAATTTTCACGTAATTTTGTAATATTTTTGTGCCGATTTTATCAGTTAATAGCAAAGCCCCCATGCATGCCATTGCTACCAGAATTGGTACATATGTTAAGGAGAATATTGGGTAGAAGTCGAAAAAATTTTTCTTCAAAAAGTAGTTTTGGAGGAAATCAATTTTAAATATGCAAAGAAAAATGTTTTTTAAACTGTCATTTTTTTTGTTTAAAAACCATTTTTTTTTTTTTGCATTTTTAAAATCGATTTTCTGAAAAACTACAAGGTCTTTTTGGAAAATTATTATTTTTTTACTTTTTCCTATTTTCCTTAACATATGTAGCAATCTTGGTGCTACTACCATCAGGGCCGGGTTTGTACTCTCTACCTCCCAAGGCCACTGTCACCAGCAGCCCCCCTTCAGTATAGATAGCGAGATGACCCCTATCCCCTTTCCTCCAGTATAGGTAGCCTAATGATGACCCCTCCCCTCTTTCTCTCTAGTATAGGTATCCCGATAACTCCCTTAATCCCTCCCTTTCCCACTCCACCTCCTGAAGTACAACTTGCCTCTACACCGCAGCAACCATCAGTGTCACTTACGTCTCTGCTGGTCTCCAGAGCAGAAGCTTTCTCTTCCCCTTCATCTCCAATGCTGCCCAAGTCCGTAGCTACCCACCACAACACCAATGTGTACAGAGAGCAAGGTGACCTCTGCACAGTTAGATGGCAGCAGGGAGATCAGGCACTCGCCTGATCTCCCTGTATTGCTGCATTTGCAAGCTTTCAAATGCTGCATCAGTTTAGCCTGCTGTTTTGGTGTCCTTGCTATTGTGGTGCCCTAGGCCATGGCCTAGTTGGCCTTGGCCTTAATCTGGCCATGACTACCATGTATGGGGGCTTTGCTATTCTCTGCCAAAGTCAGCAGGAAATTATGCGAAAATTACAGGAAATGTTAGGCAAAATTACAAATCACTATACGAAATCAATTGAATTTACAAATCATAATTACATATAAGCGCAAATGCGAACATTTACATGAAATGTTGTGTATTCGTAATTAGTTGATTACGCTCATCACTGGCGTGCAGCCTCCATTGTGTTTCTATGGCTGGGAGCCTTCTGTGCAAGTGCAATTACAGTCTTAATGAGTTGAGAATATGCAGAACGCTCACTGCCATGAGAGTGTGTGAAAAGTGGACACACAGACATTGGTGTGTTCAGGCCTTCAAAGTGAAGCAGTGCTTTTTGGTCCCTGCCACGCATCACGTAGCGCAGAAGCTTGCCACGGCTATAGCAGTAATGCTATAGTCTGTGCCCTGTGCACAGGTTAATTCGGGAATCCAGCGATTGCTGGACCCCAAATTACTTCTCTCTCCGGCCTCCTAGTTGTGAGGAGGGGGAATAGTGTATAACACTCCCCGAATTCATGCCGCAGTAGGGTGAGCCATCCTTCGTCTCACCCTGCGCCAAAAAAAGCCTGTGCCAATCCACCGTGTACACCTTCAAAGACTGTGATTTGTCATGTGGGGGCTGAGAGGAGTAAGGGGGGCCCAGTAATTTTAACCAGTACGGGGCCCAAACATTTATGATGGTGGCCCTGTGTGTTTGTTATTGGTATATATAAAATGTGTTAAAGCAGCAACATATACAGTATAATGTGTGCATAAACCATGTTATGCTACCTCCGTAATGCATGCTATCAAGAGGTAACTTAAACATCCTGGGCCTTGCAGCAAAGTTTGTCCAAAGTGGCTAAATAAGCATGAGAAGCTATTCAATAATGCGACCCCATGTGGCAGAGCATATTACCCTGACATTGCTGTTTCAGAAATCCTTTTTCAGAGGGTAGTGCTGAGAACTCCTTAATGGTTGCGGCAAGATGCTGTGTTAGTCACAGCTTTAAATATACCCCCCCCCCTTTTTTTAAAAGCTGTGACTGACACAGCATCTTGCAGAAGCCATTAACTCCTACACAACAGGCGCATCATGTATTTACGCCTCCTGCACAATGTGCACAATGCTTCACAACCTGGGGTGTAAATATACGTACCTGCTTTGTTTACCTTGCCACAATTGCTGCACTTTCGCCATTCATTTCTGCCGATAAGGTGATCAGGGACTGGGAACAGCTTGTTCCCATCCCGATCGCTGTCACTGCGATGAATGAAAAGCCGGCATCACGCTGACGCCGGCATTTCATTCACGTAAAGAGATACACTAACTACTTCCGAGTACTGTTTACCGTACTCTGAAGTTAAGTGTAGTGCCATCTTGTGGCCAAAAAGTAAAATGCACTCAAACATACACCCACATACACCCACATACCCTTTATATATAGTTATACATACTTTTTATTACATTTTAACTCATTACACTCCTACCCTATAGTTACCCAAATAAAACACAAAAATAAAAAGACACAATTTAAAAAAAAACTAAAAACAAATTGTTAACTTATAGACTTTTTAATATGTATGTCAGGAAGGAATATGACTGTTAATTTTGCAAATAAAGGATTTTAATTAGATATATAGAATTAAGAATCACTAAACTGAAAAAATGCACCTTTATTTCCAGATAAAATATTGGCACCATACATTGTGCTAGAGAAATATTTTAAATGTTGCAATAACCAGGACAAATGGGCAAATAAAATGTGTGGGTTTTAATTACAGCAGCATGTTTTATTTTAAAACTATAATGGCCGAAAACAGAGAAATAATGATTTTTTTTTCATTTTTTTTCTTATTATTCCCTTTAAAATGTATTTAAAATAAAATAATTCTTAGCAAAAAGTACCACCTAAAGAAAGCTTTATTGATGGCAAAAAAAACAATATATAGATCATTTCTGTGTGATTAATAACAATAACGTTATTAGCGGACTAATGGAAGGAGCGTGATATGAAAATTGCACTGGTTTTTAAAGGAGTTATCAGGCAAACAAAAAATGAGTTTCACTTACCTGGGGCTTCTACCAGCCCCATGCAGCCTACCTGTGCCCTCGTAGTCACTCACTACTGCTCTGGTCCCCCTCCGTCAGCTCATTTATTTTTGGCCGAAATTTTACGTGTTGAACCACTAACGCGTAAAAAAATGTATGTTAATGTACCTGCACCAGCGGGAATGCGTAAAAATGTACGCAATGCGGCCTGCCGACCCCGAGGTCGGCAAAAACTGAACAAGCTGATGGAGGGGGACCAGAGCAGCAGTGAGTGACTACGAGGGCACAGGATGGCTGCATGGGGCTGGTAGAAGCCCCAGGTAAGTGAAACTCATTTTTTTTTGCCTGATAACTCCTTTAAGGGGAAAAACATGTGGTTGGGAAGTGGTTAACATGGACCCAAATTTAAAATACAAGATTTCAGAAATAAAATCTATTTCTAAATTATAATAATACTCTGAGGAAGGATTTGCGAAACAGTGCTGCCAGGGTAATATGCTTGGTGTTATGGGGTTGCATTATTGAATAGCTTCTCATGCTTATGTAGCCACTTTGGCTTACTTGTATTCAAGTCTATGATGCTCTATGCTATTACTGTATTGTAACAAAATGGATGTACACTTACTTGTGACCCCTCAGAGTTCCATGCTGCCCCCTATATATTGGGTACCATTGTATCTGATATTGTATTATCTGTTCACTTATGTATGTGCATATTTGAATCATTATTACATACTTTTGCATTTATCATCTGCTGGTGTGCAAGTCAATTTTTTATACATGGTTTTCTAAGGCTATTACAGCCTGGTGTACAGACTGACAGCCATTAGATAGCAATTGTTTAAAGTGAACCTGAACTCAGAACATCCTCTTTGCTGTAAAAGATAAGCAACAGCATAATAACATTTAAACATTTTTTTCTTTTGTTACAGCTGATACAAATCCTAAAATAAATCTGCACTGTTTCTACTTCCTGCTTTCATGGAAGCAGACATATTGTTAACATCCTGTGCTTCCAAATGAGCTTATCTGCCATCTCTGCCATGGCAGTCATGGGATACAGGGAAGAAATCAAATCGCAACTTGTGATTAGACACAAATAAGGGGGAATTAAACAGGCTGAACTCTCTAAATACATACAGGGTGCATTTCTCTATGTTCTCCGTCTGTCCTGTGCAAGAGTTCAGGTCCACTTTAAGATTTGCTAATTGAGGTCTGCATATCTTTTTACTCAAAATATAGTGATAGACTGGAGATTTGGTGTGTGAGTTAAAGACTATATAAGCTCTTTCGAAGAGCTTTCTTTTCGAAGAGCTTTACCTTAAACTCTCTATAATATGTATTGCTGATGTGTTTATTAACAGTATCAATGCTAATTCCCAGATTACTACAGAATAGGATTATGGGCCTTCAGTGTAATTTGAAGAATTGGCATCTCTCCCATGTTAGCCTAAAAACTGCCTAAAATGCTCTAGCCAATGGTTATAGACATTTTTCTCACCTTTTTTTATTACACAATGTTCTTCATCCATGTAGGAGTTTTCTCATGCCTTTTTGAGGACAGAAAGTGTGCCCCCCATCACCATCACCATCTGTATAAATGTGTCTGTATATAGCCAATGCACTTCCACCTAGTGAGAGGCATATCTAGGGAAAACAGCGCCTATGGCAAACACTGAACTATGCTCCCAGGGAAGGTGGGCACCCCTCCAAATATTTTTGATGTGTAGTCTCAGTTGAATTGGTTGTGTCCAATTTGAAGGGAAGCATGGCCTATAAAAGAGTATTGCAACAGGTCAACCTATACATATCCCCCAAATAACAGTTAAGCTGCTTGTCCCCCCAAAAGATTTAATCATGTAGCAGAGGGTCCCTCTGGTAAAAACTAGAATCTGTATGGAGAACACCAAGGGTTCTATGAATCAACGCTACCAGTAAAATGTGCCCATGGCAGATGCCATACCCATACCCCTGTAGATAAGCCTCATTCATGGATTTTCATGCACCTCTGATGTACAGCATTGGACACTCCAAACAAGGTCAATGAGGGTAGTGTTGCAGGAACAATGATAAAAGGTATTTATGGTTAAAACATACAAAATGGTGTGAGTGTGTGTGTGTGTGTGTGTGTGTGTGTGTGTGTGTGTGTGTGTGTGTGTGTGTGTGTGTGCACGTTTACTTTTAATTATTTGTAATAAGTAGTACTAATGCACATTTATACTTATTTCAAAAGCCTAGGATATGACACAGATATGTGAAAGTTACCTTATTAAGGGGGCTATCATATTCCAGCATTAGTCATTCCCTGGGATTTATCTCAACTGATGTAGCAATAAGACCCTTGCCCTTGACATGGACAAGAGGGCTTTGGAAGAGGGGGAAAGTTTGACCCCCTTGAAGAGCTTTCCCGCCTTGTTGTGTACCACACAAACTGGTATTGTCCAGACTGTGGAGTCTCTAACTGGCAAGCCCAACCATTCTGGCAATACCAGCATAGGAGACAAAGGGTTAAAACAACTGGGAGGTTCACAACTTTTTTAATCATTTAAAATAAAAAAAAATGACAAATCTAATCTACTCTTCTTTAAAAATGGACACATACTAATTTGCAAAGTAAACATTAATGGATAAAAATAAAAACAACAATGAAGGAAGACTGGCTATTTTATCTACGTAGATACAGAACACAAAACAATATTTTCTCCCCATTAAGTTCATTGGAATTTGAATTAGGCTTCCATACAAACTCCCATTTTGGGACTGAACCTAATGTGAACTAAGACCAACTCAACCAACACTACTGCTCAACTTCTAATAATATTATTAAAAACTAAATGGAGGGGTAACTCACTGCAGCATCTGCCCAATAGCCATGGCGGGACATAGCTGGTGCTCTCCCTGTCCTTATGTCTAAAAGATGACTCTCCTCCCACTGTTAATTAGAGATGGCCCTAACAGTTCACCGGCGAACGGTTCCCGGCGAACTTAGGTGGTTCGCGTTAGCAGTGAACCAGGAACTTTTTTCAAAAAAAGTTTGGTTCGCCCATAGACTTTAATGCCCGCCGACTTTAGCTGTTAATAGCAAAGTCCCCTTACATAGTAAAAACACCAAATTTGAAGGGTATGTAGAGGAGGGCAGTGACTACAAGAGGAAACATTTTTTCACAAAGACCTTATATTTTTGGAGAAAATCGATTTTAAAGTTTCAAAGAAAAAAGAGTTGATTCATTAAAAAAAGAACCAATTCATTAAAAAGAACCGGATGATTCATGAACTGTTAATATAGCTTACAATGCGTCCTCAGCAGGACATATAGCTGCCGGCTCCCGCTGCCTCTCCCCACCTGCCTTAATCTTTCACCCTCACCTAGGCTGGCACTCGGTGCACGTGATTCCAGCTGCGCAGCTCTAGGGTCTCCTCCCGCCACATCATCAATATGCGTGCCTACATCGGACGCATCGGGAGGAGGTCCTAGAGCTGCACAGCCGCAATGGCGTCTATGCGGACTGCACAGCAGCGGCAATCTGTGGTGGCCATATTGAGGGGGGAATGAGAACCCGACCCGTTCGGAGGGGCCGGGACCCGACCGGGGCCGGTATTACTGCGGGAGCCATGGTGGAATAAACGGGAGGGCGTGGATGGCATTCTCCGTGGATCTGGATTATGAAAAGGTATTTAACTTTTTTCCCATTTGTGGCCTCAGAAGTCCTTTAAATATTGTTTCCTGCTATCTTTTTAACATATCCTGCAAATTTGGTGTTGCTAGGATGTAAGGGGCCTTTGCTATTAACTGCTAAAGTCGGCGGGTGATAACCAACCAGAGTTATAGGGGTGCAAAAGTGCTGAATTCTGCCATTGGCTTTTATTGGGCTCCCGATTTCACTTTCAAAAATCCCAAATCTTTTCAAAGGACGATGGTTCAGCAGTGGCACATTTTCTAGCATTGTAGGGACTCTTAGGGGGATCATGACTGGTGAGTTTTGGGCCCCTAGGCCAAAGAGGTCATAGCCTAGGGTCACAAAAACCTGTTCATTTTGGCAATGTTAATGGTGGCGATTCTGACGAACATAAATCGCAGCCATGGCCGTTAGCAAACTCTGAATCTCACGACATGTCTCATGCAGGTAGAGGGCATATTTTTGTACTTGCACTCCAATGTTGGGTTCCCTACATCTCTGCAAACTAGAGTTACAGGGGTGCAAAAGTGCTAAATTCCCCCACAGGCTTTCATTGGGCCTCCTATTTCACTTTGCAAAATCTCACATTTCTTCAAAGGGCGATGGCTCAGCAGTGGCAGGAGGTCCTAGAGCTGCACAGTCGCAATGGCGTCTATGCGTACTGCACAGCAGCGGCAATCTGTGGTGGCCATATTGAGGGGGGAATGAGAACCCGACCGGTTCGGAGGGGTCATAGCCTAGGGTCACAAAACCTGTTCATTTTGGCAATGTTAATGGTGGTGATTCTGACGAACATAAATCGCAGCCATGGCCGTTAGCAAAGTTTGAATCTCACAACATGTCTCACGCAGGTAGAAGGCATATTGTTGTACATGCACTCCAATGTTGGGTTCCCTACATCTCTGAAAACCAGAGTTACAGGGGTGCAAAAGTGCTAAAATCCCCCATAGGCTTCCATTGGGGCCTAGGTTTTGAGGGTACAAAAGCACAGGTTTCTGCCGAACGGTAAGGTAAGGGCCCAAAATTCAACAGCCATGAGCCCCCTTAAACTCCCTACAAAGCCTGAAAATTAGCGGCTGCTCAGCCGTACCGTTCGGCAGAAACCTGCGCTTTTGTACCCTAAAAACCTAGGCCCCAATGAAAGCGATACCGGGGCCAGTATTCCTGCGGGAGCCATGTAGGAATGAATGGGAGGGCATGGATGGCATCCTCCATGGATCTGGATTATGAAAATAATAATAATAAGAATCTGAACATTTGTATAGCTCTTCTCTCATGTCGTACTCAAAGCGCTCAAGATGAAAAGGTATTTAACTTCTTTCAAATTTGCGGCCTCGGAAGTCCTTTAAAAAAATGTTTTATTTTTTTTATTTTTATGTGCTGAGTGTGGGAAATCTGAAAAAAAGGGCATGGGGTCCCCCCTCCCGAGGCTCTGCAACCCCTTGTCCCCCATGCAGGGATCACCAGAATGCGGAGCCCCAGCCGTCTGGGGCTTCGCACCCTGAGCTATACCAGCCCGCATGGTCCATGGTATGGGGGTGCTCCGGGGTGGGAGGGGCAGCCAAGCCTTCCCATCCCGTCCCCAAGCCCTTGTCCAATCCATGGACACGGGGCTCTTCCCCACCTCCAGTGCCCCAGTAGGAGGTGGGGCGATGACTCCCTGGGGGGGTTCATGGTGGCTTCTGGGAGACCCCTTTAAGAAGGAGACCCCAGATGCCCACCCCCTTCCCAGGAGAAATGAGTATAGGGGTACAAAGTACCCCTTACCCATTTCCACAAAGGGTTAAATGAAATAAAAACACAACCACGAGAAAAGTATTTTATCATTCTATATTAACCATAAATACTTACTTGTACCTTTAAAAAAATTCCCACGCCAATATCCTCAGTAAATGATCCAACTAATACAGTATCCTCTTATCTTGCGATCTTCAATTAAGTTGATTGAAGATCTCCGATGCCCCCCACATAGCAATAATGCGTCCTTTGAGATGCATAGCTGCCAGCTCCCGCTGTCTCTCCCCACCTGCCTTCACCTGTCACCCTCACCTAGGCTGGCACCTGGTGCACCCATGGGTGCACCGAGTGCCAGCCTAGGTGAGGGTGACAGGTGAAGGCAGGTGGGGAGAGACAGAGGGAGGCGGCAGCTATGCGTCCTGCTCAGGATGCATGCTAAGCTATACTAACGGTTCATGAATCATCCAATTCTTTTTAATGAATTGGTTATTTTTTTAATGAATCAACTCTTTTTTCTTTGAAATTTTAAAATTGATTTTCTCAAAAAGTATACGGTCTTTTTGAAAATGTTTTTTTCCTCTTGTTCCCGCTATTCCACTTAACATTCCCAGCAATTTTGGTGTTTCTAGCTTTTAAAGGAGCTTTACTATTAACCGCTAAAGTTGCCGGACGTTTAATTCTACCACGGTCAGGAGGAGATCTTTAAAAACAATTTTCTCAAAAACTATAACGTCTTTTTTAATTTTTTTTTACCCTCTTGTAGTCACTGAAAAAACTCAGGTGTTAGACACCTTGAAACATCTTTTCCATTACTTTTGTGGCCAGCATAAATGCTTCTAGTTTTCAAAATTCGCCTCCCCATTGAAGTCTATTGCGGTTCGCAAAAGTTCCTGCAAACCAAACTTTTGCAGAAGTTCGCAAACCGGGTTCGGGCCATCTCTACTGTTAATTTTCCATTTCCTTACATGGCAATGGAGTGATTGAATGTTTCTTAAAAAAATAGGATATGCTACCCTAAAATATAATTATGACTTTTTTTATTATTAGGGCAATACACTCACATGTAAAAAAAAGTGAAAAGCACTTTTATCACAAATAACAGATATTTGGTTCATTCAATTGATTTTACATTTCAAGACATCTTTAGGGACATATAGCACTGTGATAAAAGCCTACTTGTATAACCTCTGTCCCTTTATAAATTAACCTCTTCTTACCAAGATAATAAGTCAATAAACTATAACAATGTTAGTAAATCACGCACACACACACAAAAACAGTTATCAAACATTTATTTTCTTTGCTTAGGCATTAAACATAATTTCCATATTGTGTGCCCCAGGAGCCAGGCTTCCCCACCTGTGGATTTTGTTTCATAAGTTACTCTACTCCTGCACACATTTGCTATAGATTCATGAGTAGCCAATAGTGTTAATATTGATAATTTTATATTACCAATATTATACTATTGATACCATATTACTCATGTCAAACTTGTCCTAATCCCTTCTCTCATACTAACCTTCCTACTTCCACTAAACCTAACATTAATCCCTCCTACTCCTGATATATCTAACCCTACCCTCCTAGGGATGGCAGAGCATGTGCACCAATGAACAGTTCCATGTGAGCAGTCGCTGCTTGTAGTTTATAGCTGGTGCTCTCCTTCAACCCCCACATTCAAACCACTACTAGGGCCTGAAATCTCCATTTGCGTAACATCGCCAAGATCCACCCCTTCCTGACCCCAGACACTGCCAAACTCCTTGTCCATGCCCTCATCATCTCCTGTCTGGACTACTCCCCCCTCAGAATGGCATCAACCCCCCTACAATCCATCATGAACACAGATGTCAGACTAATCTACTACTTCCACCATTCTGTCTCCTCAACTACCCTATAAAAATCCCTTCATTGGCTCCTGATCCACTTCAGAAGCAGCTTCAAGATTATATGTTTGGCCTACAAATCTATACTTGCCTGACCTACATCTCTAACTACATCTCTAACCAGATACACACCTGGCTGCCCATTCGCTCCACTAGAATCTCCCCCTAACCACTCCACGCATCTCGCACTCCCATGCATGACTACAGGAATTCACTAGAGCTGCCCCCAACCTGTGGAACTCTCTTCCACTGCCCATCAGGCCTGCCCTCTCCTTCAACACCTTCAAACAAGCCCTAAAAACTCACCTCTTCAAGGAGGCCTACCCCATCACACCACTGCATAGAAAACGCAATACAACACAATACAAACGTATATGCATAAAAAAGCAACATTTCCCGCACTGTTAAGTGTGCACCCAGCCTCAAGGTTTGTGTCTACCTTTTGATTTCATGTGACCAATGAACTTAAAACTATATAAGCCAGCAAAATATTTGCACAAAACTTCCACTAATATACAACAGGTTCTCCAGCAGTAGCCTCCATTCAAAGGCAGTTTATAATCTTCCCAAACATTGCTGCACTCTGAGGAAATAGGTTAGTCTGTCAGCTATGAATTCAATCAAACCTCAGATAAAAGAGAGATAAGGGAACAGCACCAGACAGGATAGACTATTGAACATCCATTGTTGAGTCATGTCAAGTGACAAAACACATAGGGTGGAGTTTGGGATGCATGCAGCATTTCTTTTCAACTTTGATATGGCTGTCATGGTAGATGGAGTAGGACCTTGTACTCGGTCGTAAGAGAAACTTGTTATATCAACAGATACAATATTTTTATGATATATGTTTTTACTGCTGGGGGACTCTTGATTAGAGATGGCCGGAACGGTTCACCCGCAAACTTATTCGTGCAAACCTCGGTGGTTAGCGTTCGCGAATGAACACAAACTTTATGGCGGTTCGACCCGCCCCTATACTACATCATTAGGGTCAACTTTGACCTTATACATCACAGTCAGCAGGCACAGGGTAGCCAATCAGGCTACACTCCCTCCTGGAGCCCCACAACCCCTTATAAATAGCAGGCAGCGTCAGCCATTTCACTCGTGTGGCCGCAGTAATTAGAGAAGGGAGAGGTGCTGCAGAGACATTAGGGAAAGCTTAGTAAGGCTACAGTTAGGCTTGTTAGGTTGCTCTTTCTTGCTGATACTTATTGCTTAAAAGCATTCCTCATCCTCAACAGCTCTTTTGTGAGCTAATGTTGTTCTTGTGATCTTTTTTTTGTGTGTGTGTCCCACAGACATTTGTGTTGCATATACAGCGCTGTCAGTCAGTCTTAGCTGCTGGACCTTGGCCCCTTGGTAATTCCTACTGTGCCACTGCCAGGCCCAGCACATTCAGTGACTACCTGTGTGTGCGACAGCTGCACATTTGTAATACCCATCATACCTACCTGTTGTTTAGTGCACCCACCTGCCTATGTGAGCGAACGCAGTCACTGTACCTGTTCACGGGACCTGTGTGTGTGTGTGTGTGTGTGTGTGTGTGTGTGTGTGTGTGTGTGAGACAGTGGCACATTTGTAATACCCATCACTGCATATGCCTACCTGTTGTTCAGTGCACCCACCTACCTACGTGAGCGCACGCAGTGTCACTGCACCTGTTCACAGTACGTGTGTGTGTGTGTGTGTGTGTGTGTGTGTGTGTGTGTGTGTGTGTGTGTGTGTGTGTGTGTGTGTGTGTGTGTGTGTGTGTGTGTGTGTGTGTGTGTGTGTGTGTGTGTGAAAGCTGCACATTTGTAATACCCATCACTGCATATGCCTACATGTTGTTCAGTGCACCCACCTACCTACGTGAACGCACGCAGTGTCACTGCACCTGTTCATGGTACCTGTGTGTGTGTGTGTGACAGCTGCACATTTGTAATGCCAGTCATTGCATAATTGTTCACAATACCTGTGCCTATCGGCAGCAAGTTGACAACAACTGCCTATGGTGCAAGGAAAACAATCTGATCCTCAACACGGCCAAAACCGTGGAGATGATCATAGACTTCAGGAAGCATCCACCAACACTGCCTCCTATCTTCATCGATGGCACTGAGGTTGTAAGGGTACCCTGCGTCTGCCTCCTCAGAACCCACATCTCCAGCGACCTGTGCTGGCATGCCCACACTGTCACCTTACAGAGGAAGGCACAACAAAGACTTTTCTTCTTACGTCAACTGAGAAAGTTCGGGATGGCCCAGGAGCTTATGTCTAACTTCTATACTGCTACCATAGAATCGGTTATCTGCTCATCCATACTGGTATGGTACGCTGGCTCCTCCTGCAGCGACAGATACAAGCTCCAGAGAGTCATCAGGTCAGCAGAGAGAATCATAGGGAAACCCCTCCCCCTGCTTGACGGCTTCTTCTACTCCAGACTGCATTCCAGGGCTCAAAGAATTGCAAGTGATCCCTCACACCCAGGCCACCGCTACTTTAGCCGGCTCCCACTGGGGAAGAGACTTCGGGTCATATCCACCAAGACAGCTAGGCACAAGAACACTTTCTTTCCCTCGGCTGTCAACCTTCTGAACTCTATTAAATGGCTCCCGCCCTAGGCCTGCAGTCAGAACGACTGCTCTGCTGGAACGGAGGCCCCAGC
Organism: Hyperolius riggenbachi; assembly: GCF_040937935.1. NCBI lineage: Eukaryota > Metazoa > Chordata > Amphibia > Anura > Hyperoliidae > Hyperolius > Hyperolius riggenbachi. The sequence continues at coordinate 287,129,568 of NC_090650.1, forward strand.
CTCCAGCATCACAGTGTTTAGCCGCCCAGCTCTGCACGGACAATAATGATTTGTTTATGTTTATTATGTCTGTTCTGTCTTAGTCTATAGTTCTTAATCTGTCATAGCAATTTGTCTTCCCTCCTGAGCTGTTTTTACATCTTCTGTGCCAACCCCAATTCCGGGCACGACTTTGGGTCGTGCTTGGCGAATAAAACCTATTCTGATTCTGTAATATACCACTCTGTGCATACCTGTTAACTGCACCTGTGTGACAGCTGCACATTGTATTGTAATACCAGTCACTGCATACCTTTCACTGCAGCTGTGTGACTGCACATTGTATTAGTGAAGTCAGTGCATACCTTTCACTTCATCCCCCCCCCCGATATGGACAAAACAGGTAGAGGCAGAGGCAGACCCAGAGGAAGGCCACCTGGCAGGTCTGTTCGAGGTCATGCTGATGTGATTTCGTGCGGCCCTGGACCAAAGTACAGTCCTCAGAAGAAGGCACGTCCCATCAACTCTCGTTAATCAACCACGTCAGGACGTGGTTGATTATTTAACACAGAACACCTCATCTTCCTCAGCCACCAGCGCTACTACCAGCACCACATCCACTGCATTTGACACTTCGCAGGAGTTATTTGGTGGGGAATTAACTGATTCATAGCCAATGCTGCTACAACAAGATGAAGGCGCTAAGCAAGTTACACCACCTCATATGTCTGAGTTAGGCGACACTATGGACGTAAGGTGTGAGGAGGAGGATGATGAAATACCTGCTGTTGGTGCAGTTTATGAGGTGTCTGAGGCAAGCAAAGCTGGGGAGGATGATTATGATGATTATGATAATATGGATGCCATGTGGGATCCTAAGAGGCAAGATGACCAAGGGGACAGTTCAGAGGGGGAATCAGAGAGGAGTAGGAGGAGACGAGTTCTTGAAAGAAGCAGGGGGATCTCATCATCAGAAACAGTGGTGGCAGTGTCCGGCACCATGTATCGCCACCTATGGACAGCCAGCCAACATGCCCTTCAATGTCAGCTGCTGATGCCACCATAGTGCCATCCCCCCAGGGGGGGGTTCAGTGTTTGGAAATTTTTTAGTGTGTCTGCCTTAGATCAGAGCAATGCCATCTGTTCTCTCTGTCTCCAAAAATTGAGCTGTAGAAAGGCCAACTGCCTTACGAAGGCACATGGAGAAAAGGCATAAACTGCAATGGGAAGAGCACCTGAGGAAAAGCAGCACACAAAAGAAAAGCCACCCTCCTTCTCCTCTTCCTCCTTCAGGTGCATCATCTTCAGCCTCTTTCTCCCTTGCACCTTCACAATCACAGCCACCTTCCTCTGCTCACCTTGAGTGGTTCCTGCTCCTCTGCCCACAGCAGCAGTCAGGTGTCCGTGAGGGAAATTCTGAGTGGAAGAAGCCAATGTCTTCCAGTCACCCTCTTGCTCGGGGTCTGACAGCTGGCTTGGAGGAACTGTTAGCTCGCCAGCTGTTACCATACCAGCTGGTGGACTCTGAGGCCTTCTGTAAATTTGTGGCCATTGTGACACCTCAGTGGAAGATACCAGGCCGCAATTATTTCTCTACAAAAAGCGATACCCAAACTGTACCATGAAGTTGAGAGGAAGTGGTGTCATCTCTGGCACACAGCGTTGGGTCAAGGGTCCATCTGACCAGACCACGGATGCCTTCTCTGCCAAGCATGGTCAGGGCAGGTACATTACTTATACAGCCCATTGGGTCAACCTGGTGACCACTGGCAAGCAGGGAGTACGTGGCTGTGCAGCGGACCAACTTGTGACACCTCCAAGGCTTGCAGACAGGCCTCCTGCCACCTCCTCTCCTCCTGATACATCCTCTTTGCTGTAGTCATCCTCCTCCTTGGCTGAGTGGCAGTTCAACTCTACTGGTGCTGCGAGCTCCCCAGGGCCTATGCTGTATGCCAGGTACGACGGTGTCACGCCATCTTAGACATGTCTTGCCTCAAAACGGAGAGTCACACTGGAGCAGCTCTCCTGGCTGCTCTTAACAAACAGGTGGATCAGTGGCTGACCCCGCAAATAGTGTTGCAGCTACTTGCATGAGTGTACTTCTGTGACCTGACCTAGTATCTACATGTTGTCTTTCTGGATGTTGACCCTGGCCTGCCTGACTTCCCGCTTTGTTACCAACTTCTGCTTTGTCCAACTTTGTACTTAAGTACCAAGCTATGCCTGTCTGAGAACTTGTATTGTTGTCTACCTTCTGCCTGTCTGAGAACCCACTCTGTTGATGAACCCTGCCTGTTCTAGAGCCTGCTCTGTTGTAAAACCTCATGCTATAGACCAGGCTGGTCATTGAGTCATTGCATTACCAGACTCAACCTGTGGGAGCGCTGTTGGACCTTCCTGGTCACACACTTGGTCAGCACTCCACCGGTCCCTCAAGTGCTCCTGACCCTTGCTTATGAGAGATCCCTGTCTCAACTCCAGTGGCCCCAGACAGTTGGCGAGTCTGTTTCTTTGTGTTTGTAGACTGATGTGGTGTATATTGCACATATTACAAAGCTGTGAGTCAACCTCTCTATTATCAGCCTATAGAAGAGCATGCAGCCTCGGGAGGGGACATAGTCCAGACATTCCAGACTCTCAGAATGGTTGTGAGTAAGTCTGGCCTTCTCACAAAGACAAGCATAAAGTGGGTCATGTGACCAAGCAACAAAGGAATCCTACTTCAAAAGTATTGATCTAAACTGCAACAACATTCATTTTGTATTATTTGGGGTGAGGTAAATGGACTGTCCTACAAATACATATCTACATAACTATCTAACTTGCAGTCCTGCAAGTTTTTTCAACACTAAAGTTTATTTGACTGATTTTTATTTGACTGAGAGAAATAAAGCCACAATGTCCCATTAACCACTTGAGGACCACAGTCTTTTCGGGCCCTTAAGGACCAGAGCCTTTTTTTCCATTCAGACCACTGCAGCTTTCACATTTTATTGCTTGGACACTGGGGAGAACCGGAGCTGTGACAAGGGAATACAATGTCTTCTGGGGCTGGAAGAAACCCCAGATAAGTCATGGTAGTTTTAAGTTTTCACCTCGGGAGTCCTTTAACCACTTGAGGACCACAGTCTTTCTACCCCTTAAGGACCAGAGCCTTTTTCTCCATTCAGACCACTGCAGTTTTCACGGTTTATTGCTCGGTCATACAACCTACCACCTAAATGAATTTTACCTCCTTTACACTGTCACTAATACAGCTTTCTTTTGGTGCTATTTGATTGCTGCTGCGAGTTTTAGTTTTTATTATATTCATTAAAAAAGACATGAATTTTGTCAAAAAAATGACTTTTTTAACTTTCTGTGCTGACATTTTTCAAATAAAGTAAAATTTCCTATACATTTGAGCGCGAAAGTTATTCTGCTACATGTCTTTGATAAAAAAAAAAAACATTGAGTGTATATTTAATTTCCGCTAACTTGTCACAAGTTAGCGGAAATTGATTTTAATTTTTTTTTTCACAAAGTGTCATTTTCCGCTAACTTGTGACAAAAAATAAAATATTCTATGAACTCGCCATACTCCTAACGGAATACCTTTGGGTGTCTTCTTTCTAAAATGGGGTCATTTGTGGGGTTCCTATACTGCCCTGGCATTTTAGGGGCCCTAAACCGTGAGGAGTAGTCTTGAAAGCAAATGTCGCAAAATGACCTGTGAATTCCTAAAGGTACTCATTGGACTTTGGGCCCCTTAGTGCACTTAGGGTGCAAAAAAGTGCCACACATGTGGTACCGCCTTGCTCAGGAGAAGTAGTATAATGTGTTTTGGGGTGTATTTTTACACATACAGATGCTGGGTGGGAGAAATATCTCTGTAAATGACAATTATTTGATTTTTTTTACACACAATTGTCCATTTACAGAGAGATTTCTCCCACCAAGCACGGGTATGTATACAAATACACCCCAAAACACATTATACTACTTCTTCTGAGTACGGTGATACCACATGTGTGACACTTTTTTGCAACCTAGGTGCGCTAAGGGGCCCAACGTCCTATTCACAGGTCATTTTGAGGCATTTGGATTCTAGACTACTCATCACGGTTTAGGGCCCCTAAAATGCCAGGGCAGTATAGGAACCCCACAAGTGACCCCATTTTAGAAAGAAGACACCCCAAGGTATTCTGTTAGGAGTATGGGGAGTTCATAGAAGATTTTTTTTTGTCACAAGTTAGTGAAAAATGACACTTTGTGAAAAAAAAACAATAAAAATCAATTTCCGCTAACTTTTGACAAAAAATAAAATCTTCTATGAACTTGTCATACACCTAACAGAATACCTTGGGGTGTCTTTTTTTCTAAAATGGGGTCACTTGTGGGGTTCCTATACCGCCCTGGCATTTTACGGGCCCAAAACCGTGAGTAGTCAGGAAACCAAATGTCTCAAAAAGACTGTTCAGGGGTATGAGGGGGCGAATTTTGTGAAACCGGTCATAAGCAGGGTGACCTTTTAGATGACAGGTTGTATTGGGCCTGATCTGATGGATAGGAATGCTAGGGGGGTGACAGGAGGTGATTGATGGGTGTCTCAGGGGGTGGTTAGAGGGGAAAATAGATGCAATCAATGCACTGGGGAGGTGATCGGAAGGGGGTCTGAGGGGGATCTGAGGGTTTGGCCGAGTGATCAGGAGCCCACACGGGCAAATTAGGGCCTGATCTGATGGGTAGGTGTGCTAGGGGGTGACAGGTGGTGACAGGAGGTGATTGATGGGTGTCTCAAGGTGTGATTAGAGGAGGGAAATAGATGCAAGCAATGCACTGGCGAGGTGATCAGGGCTGGGGTCTGAGGGCGTTCTGAGGGTGTGGGCGGGCGATTGGGTGCCCTAGGGGCAGATTAGGGTCTAATTTGATGGGTAACAGTGACAGGAGGTGATTGATGGGTGATTGATGGGTAATTAGTGGGTGTTTAGGGTAGAGAACAGATGTAAACACTGCACTTGGGAGGTGATCTGACATCGGATCTGCGGGCGATCTATTGGTGTGGGTGGGTGATCAGATTGCCCACAAGGGGCAGGTTAGGGCTGATTGATGGGTGGCAGTGACAGGGGGTGATTGATGGGTGATTGACAGGTGATTGACAGGTGATTGACAGGTGATCAGTGGGTTATTACAGGGGGATAGGCATACAGTACACAGGGGGGGGGGTCTGGGGGGGACTGGGGAGAATCTGAGGGGTGGGGGGTGATCAGGAGGGAGCAGGGGGCAGTTTAGAGTAAAAAAAAAAATAGTGTTGACAGATAGTGACAAGGAGTGATTGATGGGTGATTAGGGGGGTGACTGTGTGCAAACAGTGGTCTGGGGGGTGGGCAGGGGGGGTCTGAGGGGTGCTGTGGGCGATCAGGGGGCAGGGGGGGGGGGGGATCAGTGTGCTTGGGTGCAGACTAGGGTGGCTGCAGCCTGCCCTGGTGGTCCCTTGGACACTGGGACCACCAGGGCAGGAGGCAGCCTGTATAATAGGCTTTGTATACATTACAAAGCCTATTATACAATGTACATGCGGCAATCCGGGTGCTAGTAACCCGCCGGCGCTTCCGAATGGCCGGCGGGTTACAGCGCGAGGGGGGCGGAGCCAGTCGCCGGCGGCTGATCGCGTCACGAATGACGCAATCGCCGCATAACCACGCCCGCAGCCGCCCCCGCCGATGGGCTTATTGCGGTCGTTTGGGCCCGGTCTTTGCCGCCGCCCATCGGCTGGGGGCAGTCCTTAAGTGGTTAAGCAAACACATTTTCTACAACTTTACAGTTATTTAAAAAAAAAATAATATTGAAACAGCCAAGTTGAAGAACGGATATACATAGAATTTCAAATTTCCTTCCCCTGCCAGAAAAACCCCAAGCATGTTTGTGGTTTGGTACAATAAAGTCTGCTGTAAATCAGATGTACATCCCATTTACCTAAATCCACTCCTTTCTTTACTCAGTTAAAGAGGAACTCCAGTGAAAATAATGTAATAAAAAGTGCTTTATTTTTACAATAATTATGCACAAATGATTTAGTCAGTGTTTGCTCATTGTAAAATCTTTTCTCTCCCTGATTTACATTCAGACATTTATCACATGGTGACATTTTTACTGCTGACAGGTGCTGTCACGGGAAGGTAAAGATGCTTGCTTTTTTGGCAGTTGCAAACAGCTGTTATTTCCCACAATGCAACAAGGCTCCCACAGTGTGATGTCAGGAACTCAGAGCTGTGAGGCACTGACATCACACTGTGGGAGGGGTTTCCCCACAAAATCAGCCATACAGAGCCCCCTAATGATCTGTTTGAGAAAAGGAATAGAATTATCATGGGAAAGAAGGGGGTATCAGCTACTGATTGGGATTAGGTTCAATTCTTGGTTACAGTTTCTCTTTAAGATCCATGATTTTAGATTTATGACTAACAAAAAAATCCTACAATGGATCTTTGACCACATTGCTTGGCATGAAGTTATTTGAATCTATTGAACACAGGTGTAAAACTAAAGGCCCGTGGGCCAAATGTGGCCCTCTTTGCCATTTTATGCCACCCTTGAGAGCTTCCAAGGTCCAGTATTGTAAGCAGTAAATGAACAACAGCCTTCCCGTCCTGAGCACACCAGTGACAGACTGACAGTGTTTCTTATTGAAACATTGTCAGTTTGAGCCAGGGAGCAGCAATAACTGATGGGACACCCCCTAATGAAATTAGCATGGGCCCCCCTCCCTGGATCTAAACTTCACAAGCCCCTTCTGGTAAAACACAAACCTTCCCCCGACACCATCTCCCCACATAGCAGAGTAATGCATTGGAGCAGTGTAAGTTTTACCTGCACCAGCACTGCGTTGTCTCTTCTGCTCTTCCTGTTAGTTGCATGCTCTGTGCTTCCATTCTTTCTTCTCCCATTCATGTGACATACCTCAGGAGCCAGAGGTATGCAGCACAGAGCATGTGGCTGTCAGGAAGATCAGCGGAGATCTGAAACAGCACTGGACTGGATAAATTAACCCATTCAGTTTCCGTCGTGTTCACGTGAGAAATGTTCACCTCCCATTCATTAGCCTATAACTTTATCGCTACTTATCACAATGAACTGATCTATATCTTGTTTTTTCCTCCACCAATCAGGCTTTCTTTGGGGGGTACATTTTGCTAAGAGCCACTTTACTGTAAATGCATTTTAACAGGAAGAATAAGAAAAAAATGGAAAAATTCATTATTTCTCAGTTTTCAGCCATTATAGTTTTAAAATAATACATGCCTCCATAATTAAAACTCACGTATTGTATTTGTCCATATGTTCCGGTTATTACACCATTAAAATTATGTCCCTATCACAATGTATGGCGACAATATTTTATTTGGAAATAAAGGTGCATTTTTTTCCATTTTGCATCTATCACTATTAACAAGTTTAAAATAAAAAAAATATAGAAATATTTCATTTTTACATTGATATTTAAAAAGTTTAGACCCTTAGGTAAATATTTACATGTTTTTTTTTTTATTGTAATGTTTTTTTTTTTTTAATAGTAAACATTTTATTTGGGTAGTTTTGGGAGGGTGGGAGGTAAACAATACATTTATAATGTAAATGTGTGTTAATTTTTATTTTTTTTTACATTCAGTTGTAGTATTACTTTTTGGCCACAAGATGGCGGCCATGAGTTTGTTTACATGACGTCACTCTAAGCGTAACACACACTTAGAGTGACGCATTGGGGAGGGAACAGCCAGAAAAAGCACAGCTTCCGAGAGAAGCTGTCACTTTTTCAGCGGGGGAGAGGAATCAGTGATCGGGCACCATAGCCTAATACATTGATTCCGTGGCTACCGAATCCGCGGCCGGGAGTGCGCGTGCACGCGCGAGCGATCGGCCAAGGGAGCGCGCGGTAGCGCGCATGGTTCCTGGACGTAGTTTCTACGTCCAGGAACCAAAATAGGTTAAACTGCTCCATTACGCTACTCTGCAGAAGGTGGAGAAGCAGACCCCTCATGGTCACTATTGTTACACTACTTAGTTTGGGTCAGTTCAATAATTGTTAAATCTTAATCAACAATTTGGTCCGCACCTTTTTTTCAGCCAGGTTTTGTCTTCTCTTGTGGTTGAGTTTAACACTCCTGCTATACATGGTGGATAAATAAGATTCAGTTGCCAGTTTTTAGTGTTTACAGTCACCAAAATATCAAAAATTATACTTAAAAACAAAATTAAAAATATGTTGGTAATTTCTAAGTTTTTTCTGACTGATCCTTATACATATGATACATAGGGTATATTTGGGAATTTAAAAACCTAAAATACCATACATATCATTATCTCCGATGAACTCTGTATGAGCTCTTTTCAGTTCTAAACTCAAGAGGAACAAATGCTCACTCCCAGACAGCACTCTGCACTCCCCTTTGGTGTTGCATGCGGGTTTGAGGGCCCCGGGTGGTGGCAAAGCCCGGGGCCCCTACCTGTCATGTGAACTAGTGTTTGTGTGTTTTTCTCTCTTCAGATCTCCATGGAGTTTTCTTTCCTAACCTCATTGATTGTTTACTCATTTAAATAGGATTTATCAGACCCAGTTGCTAAAAAGTTAAAAGAATTGACAGCATTCAGAGGAGAATCCAGGGATCCATTTCAGTAGCATACGCCTAAAGGAGGCAAGGGAAAAAGAACTGGTGTTCATTTGTGGACTACAGATTCAGGATCTAATGAACACAATTCATGAAAATAACAGTCTATTGGATTTTAGGCTGGTCAGAGGGAAACCAGTGTTGTCCTATTTCTGTGACTGAAGATACACTTTAAATGTTAAAAACAGAATATCACACTGATGTTAGTTTTTGTTGTTCACATGCTACAGTGATTTATCTACAAGATTTCAGGTGGAGCTCTCACTGCATGACTGCATGCACACGTACTGAGAGCGTATTTCCAAATGTTTCTCTGTATTGAAAAACTTAAATAAAGGTGTTCTAATTGAAAATTAAATCAAATTGCATCATTAAAGTGTGCCTTTTTTTTGCCGTAGAATTCCAGTTCCTCTCAAACACAAATCTTTGCAATTATTACTACTACCTAACTTCGTGGAACAATATTTTTTGTAATGAAAGGATAGAGAACACTCCATTTTTTAACATAATTACTATATACACAATAAAAAAGCTTAACGTTTAGTAGCATGTAATGAGCATAATTATCATTAAACTTCTATATATGGCTTTCCTCTAACCCGTGGATACAAGATTGACTGCTGGGTTTAGTGTTTTGTATCTGCAGCTTTCAGAGGCTATGTGAAGTGAAAATATATAATTCTGAGCGACTTTCTGCAAACACCACAGTCATTTTCCGCACTTACCTTTCTTCTCTTAACATTTTTCAACAACATAAAATATCATTATTACAGGTTTAATCTGCACTTTAATGCCTGCTGCATCTACCCATGCTATTCTTTAATATTTCATCATTAAATAGAAAAATAACCTGATATGATCCTAATTTACTGCCAATTACACTGCATTGATCAAAGTGACCTTTTCATACAGGAGCACAAAAATCAATCATGCTGTACAACAAATGTCAGGGGGATGAGAGCAACATATAATCTGTGACAATCAAAACATTACTTACAAATGAAATCACCAATGACCTGCATGCCAAGGCAATTTCTACATGACGTGCTCTGTTTTTGTTTTCATCCTTTGTTGGGGATTTTTTTTTGTTCCCCACTGTCTCCTGCCAGACGTAGTTTTGTTATTTCACCATTTCAGTGACAGCTGATGAAAATGGTCAAGGCTTTGTATTTTGCAAAGAGAATTACCATGGAAAATGATCACTAAATTGACTATATTTTTTTTACTCTTTTAACACTCACAATCGTTTGGCAATCAATGTTTTTGAGTGGCGATCTTTACAATCTTCAAAACAAACTATTAATATAAATGAAGGTCAATGAATCAGAAAGGTGCACGCGTAGAAAAATGTATCCCTACTGTTTCCAGATAGCAATGCTAGCTGCTTACCATTCTCCAATTGTATTTGCCATTTTGTCATGGCCTCTAAAGAATCTAAGCCATCTGAAGATTGAAGTGTGAATTCAGACTTTGAGGACTGTGACTTAAGTCTCCAGTTGAAATGTTACTCATCAGCTACTTACAAAGAAGTAACATAATTAAAACATCTTGCGGTTGATTTACAAAGGGTGGAAAAGACTGTTAAAGGATACCCGAGCTAAAGCAATGGGATTCAAATGAGGCTATAGAGAGGTGTGTGGAGCCGTGTAGAGGCTTACCGCTCCTCCATTGAACTTCCATGCCCCAGGTTCCTTTGGAAAAGGCCCCATTACTTCAGCAACTCAGCCAACTTGGGCATGCACAGTACGTCCTTTCTCCCTTTGGCTGCACTCCCCATGCTTCTGTGCATGCCCAAGTCAGCTGAGTCGCCAAGGTGACGACGCCTTGTGCAGCAGACCTGTGGGGCATGGAAGTGCAACAGAGAAGCAGTTAACTTCTTTAGCCTCTTTTGAATCCCATTGCTTCAGCTTGGGTGTCCTTTAATCTCTGGATAACACAAGTCATCCAAAACACCTGGGCTGGATTTTTTGAAATGTGTCATATTTAAGTATAAGGAGTAGAGATGGCCCGAACGGTTCGCCGGTGAACTTCCGTGGTTCGCATTTGCGGAGAACTGCAAACTTTTCCGGAAGGTCGATTTGCCCCCATAGTACATCATTAGGGTCAACTTTGACCCTCTACATCACAGTCAGCAGGCACACTGCACCAATCAGGCTACACTCCCTCCTGGAGCCCCATCCCCCTTATAAAAGGCAGGTAGCGTCAGGCATTGGACTCACTTGTGTGCCTGCAGTAATTAGAGAAGGGAGAGCTGCTGCAGACTCTCATAGGGAAAGCTTAGTTAGGCTCTTGTAGGCTTTTTAGCTTGCTCCTTTCTGATTCTTATTGCTAAAAAAGCACCTTTTTAGAGCTGATCTTGTTCTTGTGATCTATTTTTTTTTATTGGCCCACTTGCATTATATACAGCCCTGCCAGTCAATCGCAGCTGGCCTTTGGCCCCTTGGTGGTAATTACTACTCTGCCAGGTGCAGATTTGTAATACCCATCACTGCATATAACTACCTGTTGTTCACAGTGCACCCACCTACCTACGTGAGCGCACACAGTGTCACTGTGCCTGTCCAGTACCTGTCTGTGTGTGACAGGTGCACATTAAAATACCCATCACTGCATATTCCCTGCATATACCTACCTGTTGTTCCCTTCAGTGCACCCACCTACCTACGTGAGAGCACGCAGTGTCACTGTGCCTGTCCGGTACCTGTGTGTGTGTGTGTGAGACAGGTGCACATTTGTAATACCAATCATTGCATAATTGTTCACAGTACCTGTGTGACCACACGCTGTGTAATATACCACTCCGAGCATACCTGTTAACTGCACCTGTGTGACAGCTGCACATTGTATTGTAATACCAGTCACTGCATACCTTTCACTGCATCTGTGACTGCACATTGTATTATACCTGGCAGTCAGTGCATACCTTTAACTTGAATGGACGGCAGATTTGCCCTCTATAACAGATTCTCGTTAAAGGATTTAAAATTGATTTGTCTCATATACAGCAGGGCCTCGAAAGTCCTCCTGAATAGAGATGGCCCGAACGGTACGCCGGCGAAAAGTTCCTGGTGAACCTCTGGAGAACCGCAAACTTTTCCGGAAGTTCAGTTCGCCCCCATAGTGCATCATGAGGGTCAACTTTGACCCTCTACATCACAGTCAGCAGGCACATTGTAGCCAATCAGGCTACAGTCCATCCTAGAGCCACTCCCCCTTATAAAAGGCAGGTAGCGTCCGGCTTTGGACTCTCTCATGTGCCTGCATTAATTAGAGAAAGGAAAGCTGCTGCAGACCCTCATAGGGAAAGCTTAGTTAGACTCTTGTAGCCAGGCTTGTTAGCATGCTCCTTGCTGATTCCTATTGCTAATAAAGCACACCTCAACAGCTCTTTTGAGAGCTAATCTTGTTCTTGTGATCTATTTTTTTTGTGTGTGTCCCACTGACACTTGTGTTGCATAGACAGCCTTGGTAATTCCTACTGTGTGTGCCACTGCCAGGCCCAGCACATTCAGTGACTACCTGTGTGTGTGACATGTGCACATTGTAATACCCATCACTGCATATACCTACCTGTTGTTCACTGTTCACCCACCTACCTACTTGAGCGCATGCAGTGTGATATATCACTCTGTGCATACCTGTTAAGTGCACCTGTGTAACTGCACATTGTATTAGTCAAGTCAGTGCATACCTTTTACTTCATCCCCCCAATATGGACAAAACAAAAGGCAAAGGCAGGCCACCTGGCAGGTCTGTTCAAGGTCACGCTGTCATGATTTCATGCAGCCCTCGACCAAAGTACAGTGTTCAGAAGAAGGCACGTGCCATCAACCCCCAATATTGTCAGGACGTAGTTGACTATTTAAAACAGAACACCTCATCTTTCTCAGCTTCCACATGGAAGCGTGACACATCTTCCTCCTCCTGCTCTGATTATGGCACCCCACTTAACACTCAGTCGGCCGCCACCACCAAAGTGCCATCACCCCAGGGCTCAGCGGTGTGGACATTTTTTTGTGTGTCTGCCTCAGATAAGAGCAATTCCATCTGTACTCTGAGCCACCGAAAATTGAGCCGTGGAAAGACCAAGACCCGCGTAGGGGCAACTACCTTACGAAGGCACATGATTACAAAGCACAAACTGCAATGGGATGACCACCTGGGGAAAAGCAGCACACAAAAGCAAAGCCACACACCGCAGTGGAAGATACCAGGCCGCAATTTTTTCTCAAAAAAAGGCGATACCTAAACTGTACCAAGATGTTGAAAGGCAAGTGGTGACATCTCTGGCACACAGCGTTGGGTCCAGGGTCCATCTGACCACAGATGCCTGGTCTGCAAAGCATGCTCAGGCCTGCCCAAAGGCTAAGTCAGTCCCCACACACAGCATCTCTGCCTGCACGCCGTGTGACTGCCTGCCCCAAGACTAAGTCAGTCCCCACACAGCATCTCTGCCCGCAGGCTTGTTGACTGCCTTCTCCGCCACCACCAACAGGGTCCAGGAGTCCAGGCGGATTCCTGAATTTTTAAGGCCACTGCTAGCAGCAGCCGCTATAATAATTTTTCTGGTGCGTGTACATGCCTGCCTTATTTTTCTGGCTGCACTGCAGCTGCAACAACAACACAAAAGGCATGTACATGTGTCAATTCCCCTTCGTGATCGTTACCTTGCAGCGGTGAAGGGGCTTGCATATCACAATGAAGCAATGACCGCCTGCAATATGAGTGTCTCGGGGCAAACCCAAGATAATAAGGTCATTGCTTCATTGTGGACAGACCAAATTTGATCAGCTGGACAGTCACTGTTGTTCTGTCATTGAGCTACCACAACCCGGCGACCATATGTGCTTGAAAACCGCCACAGCCTGCACTCTCGCCATGGTGCGCACCAGTCCAGCATGGCCGTCACTACACAAACAGCTGTTTGCGGTGCGTTACACAGTGAGTTTGATGTGTCAGTGTGAAGCAGTACTCTAATTACACTCTCTGATTGATGTATACACATGCAAGATGTTTTAAAGCACTTTAGGCCTGCAATTTAGCATTCAATGTGATTCCTGCCCTTAAAACGCTGCATTGCGTCAAATCCAGATTTTTCCCCAGGACTTTTGGCGTCTATCCCACTCATCCATGCAAAAACTCAGATGTTAGACCCCTTGAAACATCTTTTCCATCACTTTTGTGGCCAGTGTAAGTGTTTCTAGTTTTCAAAGTTCGCCTCCCCATTGAAGTCTATTACGGTTCGCTAAAGTTCAGGCAAACCGAAATTTCGTGGAAGTTCGCATTCGCGGTTCATGAACCGAAAATCGGAGGTTTGGGCCATCTCTAATAAGGAGGATATTAAAAAGCTTCATAAGTAGTGTTTGTACATTTTCAGCCATACACATTCATCCACCACAACAAGAAAACTAAGCAAAAATATAAATGCAACACTTTCGGTTTTGCTCTGATTTTGCAAGAGTTAACTCAAAGATCTAAACCATTTTCTACATATACAAAAGATCCATCACTCTGAAATATTGTTCACAAATCTGCCTAAATCTGTGTTAGTGAGCACTTCTCCTTTGCCGAGATAATCCATCCCACCTCATGGATGTGGCATATCAAGGTGCTGATTAGACAACATGAATATTGCACAGGTGTGCTTTACGCTAGGTACACACGATACAATTTTCTGTTAGATATACCTGCCAGATCAATTTTTTTAACATGTCCGATCTTAATTTTGATTGATTTTCTGATCAATTTTCTGATCGGTTTCCATTTACTTCTATGGAAACGATCGGAAAATTGATCAGAAAATGGATAAAAATTAAGATCGGACATGTTGAGAAAAATCAATCTGGCAGGTAAATCTAACAGAAAATTGTATCGTATGTACCTAGCATTGGACTGACCACAATAAAAGTCTACTCTGAAATATGCAGTTTGATCACACAGCACAGATGTCGCAATGATTGAGGGAGCATGCAATTGGCATGCTGAGTGCAGAAATGCCTGTGAAATGAATGTTAATTTTTCCACCCTTAAGCCATCTCCAAAGACATTTCATAGAATTTGGCAGTACATCTAATTGGCATCACAACCGCAAACTGCATGTAACCATTCCAGCCCAGGACCTCCACATACATTCAGTGACAAGTCAGTTAATGTTTTGATACAATAAAGAACTCTTTCCTTATACTGGAGAGTCCTTCTCACTTATTGGCCAATGAATGCCAGAGATGGCAGAGGTGTCTGGAAATAGCATTCCATATCACTTTCTGGAGCCAGAGAAGCATGAAGACCTGCAGACTAGATATGGCCAGAACAGTTCACCGGCAAACAGTTCCTGGAAAACTTGGGCTGTTCACCGTTCGTGTTTAATGCAATTTTTTTGGCTGCCTACTTAAGGAGTTAATTTAGCAATTACATTTTTTCAAAAAGACTTTTAGTTTTTGAGAAAATTGATTTTAAAGTTCTCATTCTGAGTGTGGGAAATGTTTCCAGGGCCACCGAATAGCATAGCCCCCTTACGAGCTAGAAACACCAAATTTGCAGGGTATATGATGTAGGACAGTGGGTACAAGATGAAAAAAAATTAAAAAGACCTTACAGTTTTTGAGAGAATTGAATTTAAATTTCTCGTTCTGAGTGTGAGAAATGTTTGCTGGGCCGCCGACTTTAGCGGTTAATAACAAGCCCGCTTACGTGATAGAAACATCAAATTTGCAGGGTATGTGAAGGGGGAAAGTGGGTACAAGAGAAGAAAAATAGGATCCTCCTGATCCCCATTTGTCTGTAAAAGGATCTAAAAAGGACTGTTTATGTAAGGAAGGCCACCAACAGTCCTAAATTTAAGTTCTTCTGAAAGGAGGAATAAGCTAAAATTCCTCCAAGCCAGTATACAAAAGTGACCTACAAAATAGTTTAACGACTTGACCACTGAGGGTTTTTTCCCATTGTGGACCAGAGCAATTTTCACCTTTCAGCGCTCTTTCCTTTTATTGCTGGTGAGTTGGGCGCAGGGTGAGCCAAGTGAGGGAGCACCCTGCTGCCAGTGAAATTCCCAGCGTTGTTAAATACTATTCCTCCTCCAACTTGTAGCAACTTAGAGGGAGAAGTAGTACGAGGTCTTTGGATTGCCAGGACCCCAAATTACCCGTGCATGGGCTGTGGACTATGGCTTTGCTGCTATAACGGCGCCCTGCTTTGGGATGCCACTTACTGAAAGCTATGATATTAACACTTTTGCCAAATTAGCGTTTAACTTTGGCACATTTTCTTTAAAAAACAAACAAACATTACAACCATATTGTTTTCAACACGTCAGATTGATTGGTTTCTTGTTATTTAACTTTAGGACTTTGCTTGACAAAACATAATGGTTTAAGTCATATACAATATATATACGCAGTAACATTGATGACTCAAAAAGGTTGACACGATTTTAAGCTTCAAAGTAGGTAAAGTAGAAAACATATTACTGTATAGAACATGTGCATGGAGAATACACTGACCATGTTAAGGTCTCATAATAGAGATTCTATGTTCATTAGTTTAAATAATTCCAAATTCATACAGTATATTATAAAAATTAATGGTATGAATAAATGTGAATAATCCCCAAATACTTTGCAATTTTGTTGAGGAACAGTATTCCTAATTTTTTGGTCTTAAAGATTTGGCCTCTGTGGAATGTTGCTTTTACACCTAATAATGTTACAGATCTGTTGCTAAACAACATATTGCTCATCTAGAACATTTTTAAATGTAATCCTAGACCCTTATTCAATTCACTTTTTCTCCTTAGTTTTCTTATAGGTGATATTTATACACATTATCAATAAAATGCTTTTTAAAGTGAACCAGAGACGAAGCACCCACGTGTATATCAATGGGAACATCAGAGAAAACACCTACACTGCTCTATGCTTCATCCTTCACTGTTCAGCTTGCTTGTCATCAGCCCTGATAAAATCCCCGACTGAGCATTTAGTCTGGCTTTGCTATAATGACTTAGCTATAATGATTCCTGAGCAGAGCCACAAGGGGGCAGGTTTGGGCTTTAAAAGACATCAGAGAAGACAGACTCAGCTATAATGATTTTCTGAGCAAATCCAGACTGAATGCTCAGTAGGGGGTTTTATCAGAGCGGGTAACAAGCAAGCTGTGCAGTGCAGAATGAAACAGAGAGCAGGGTAGGGGTTTTCTCTAATGTTCCCACTGATATATATAGTAAAATACACAAGGGTGCTTCGTCTCTGGTTCACTTTAAGTCACCAGCAAGAAAGAAAATACTGAGGTTTATTTTAACAGTACCCTTTCATCTAGGTGAATACTTAAGAGTAAAAGTGAATTGAATAAGGGCTCTAGGCCCACATGCAATTCACTTTTTCTCCTGAGTTTTCTCCTAGGGGATATTTTCACACCTTGTCATAAAATGCCCTTTAAGCCACCAGCAAGCAAGAAGTCACTAAAAATAAATTTGATAGCTTTTTTCATCAACTTTTGTGTACTTTTTCAATTGTAAAATCCTAAAAAGTTAGTTGAAAGAGAAGATGAAAGTCATCTCCTAGGAGATAACTTAGATAAAAAGCTAATTGCATATGGGCCTGGTGTTATAATAAAAATAAGCATATCTCTTATATAATTCAATAACAGTTCTCCATTTTAGGATTTGATATGCTGTCTTTGCACTATCTTCAATTAAATATGCGGTTTATTTGATTAACAAATAGAATAGTAGCTCAAGGGGATCAAGAACCACTGGGAAAGTAATAAAGGTTAAAATAGACCAAAAAGCCCTCTATTAAAATGCAAAGCTAAATTTAATTTTGCCTTCTTAAAACAGAAGGTATTTGCGATAATTTGCCTTCAAGTGAGCAACTGTGGTTTCCCATGATGCATCAATTCTGCATATGCAAATCATCTCGTTATGCCCTAGATAGCAAGCCTGAACATCAAAAACTGCTGGTTTATAGTCAACCTATAGTTAATACATTATACAGAGCCACATCAATCCAACATGCATACAGCCTGTTTTGGACATTTGGACGTCATCAGTGCATGATATGGATTGATATGTCTCTATGGAATAGGCATGGATCGGTACTACAGAATACACAGGTAGCTCATAGTGACCCAGAACCACTACTTTTTTTTTAAAGCCAGAAATGGTACTTACCTAATAAGACATAAGCCTCTGGAGGATTCCCATGTCCTAGTCAAGACAACCTCCGCTGCCCAGGACCCTCTGACAGTTCACGGCCATGCTTCTCTATGTGCACAGGCACATGCCTTTTTTCCACTCCAGAAACAAATACAAACAAAGGGATGATATCCTAACAGCCAGAACATTGACTTCCATGCCAACAGCAGTAACCAAATTGTCACTTACTTCTTACTGTACATTTTGAAGTTCCATGGCAGTAGAATGAGCTATACAAAAAAAAATGTGGAATAGAAAAGTGATAAAATATGTAAGATATAAAATAACAAATTATTTCTTATATAAGGGTTACAGTAAAAAGACAAAATTCAAATGCTCAGTTGCTTAATCGGAATTCCTCATTTCTTTACTAACAGATTCCTAAGCCATGTGGACAAGAGTTTCAGGGAAAAAAATAATCATAACATGTTTCTGAAAAAAAGTCAGATGTTGAATTTAATGCTAAATGTATTCTCAGTAAATGACATAAACTGAAGGTTTAAACATGTTTGATATGTCGGTACTCTGCTTAGTGAGACAGATTTAGGCATATGTAACACTGACAAATATTCTAGAGATGTCACGTAATGTCAAGCTAGTATACATAAAAGAAAATTATTTGTAAAGTGCTTTACAAAAGCAAGCATAGTGGTGGATGATATATTATTTCACAGCATACAAACAGTATTCTTGTAAATCACTAAAGGTCACATGTTACAGATAAAGTGCTGTGTTGCATGGATTAAAATGATTTTACAGGGCTTGTAAGTGACATTGATCTGTAAAAGCTAATATATACAAGAAAACATGCATAGCAGTGAAATATCCAGCCTGCTTGAGGTTGTAGTTGTGTGAACAAGAATGGCTAAAATATGAAAAACAGCTTCACAAACTTCATTGTGTATCCTCTAGGTTACAGTTGTTGAAAATGGAGTAAAAATAAAATTATAATTAGAGATGGCCCGAACGGTTCCAGGCGAACTTTGGGTGGTTCGCGTTCGCCAGCGAAGGCGAACTTTTGCGGAAGTTTGGTTCTCCCCCATAATGCTCCATTAGGGTCAACTTTGACCCTCTACATCACAGTCAGCAGGCACATTGTCGCCAATCAGACTACGCTCACTCCTGGAGCCCCACCCCCTCTTATAAAAGACAAGGTTCTCCGGATGTTTTACTCACTCGTCTGTCTACAGTAATTAGTGAAAGGACAGCTGCTGACCGACTCTGCTAGGGAAAGCTTGGTTAGGCTCTTGTAGGTGTGTTAGCTTGCTCCTGGCTGATTGTTATTCCTTATATAGCACCCCACAACAGCTTCTCCAGGGATTTGTAGGATGTCAAAAGCACGCTTACATACCTTGGCCAGGAATCGAACACAGGTCGACTGCTTGGAGGGCAGCTATGCTTGCTCACCACTATTCTACCGACACTACAGGCTGAAGCCAGCCTAGCTGGCCTGGTAAGGATGAAAAGGTAGGTGGTCATGCAACCATTTCTGCTAACATAAACTTACTTGTGTCTTACAACACATTGGCTTAAGACTTTACTTGATAGAGTGGAGGGCTAGTAGAAAGAGAGGGTTAGTAGAAAGAGAGAGTGGAAGTGTCAAGATGAGCAAAGAGATAAAAGGCAGACAGAAAGTACAAGAATGGACAGAGAGTCCTAGATAGGGTGAGGAAATGCAGAGAGAATGTAGACATTGAGGTAGAGGGTGGGCATAGAGAGAAAGAAAGACCATGGGCACAGAGAGTGAGATTGGGCAGACAGTGAGAGGGGAAGGAGTAGTAGCCAAAGTTAGAAATAGGGCAAAGAGACAGAGCAAGTGAAAGCATCACTACATTATACAGATGTAATAGTGCACATTAGGGATAAATAAGCAAATTATTTAAGTTTGACCTCCCCATGAATTGGCCATTTTCACTTACTAAACCTTTTTGCTGACACATATTTTATGTTAAAATTCACCTTTACACATTTCCACAAATACCCAGCAGATTTCAGGTCAAAATTTGCATTGAAGAATACTGCCAACCTTTGCAGTTAATAGCAAAGCCCCATACGTGCCATCACCAAATTTGCTGGGTATATTAATCTCTTGAGGAACACTGTGTTAAACCCCCCCTAAAGACTAGGCCATTTTCAATAAATTGGCCGCTTTAAGGGCTCGCTGCAGGGCCGCATATGTCAGCACACAAGTGATCACCCCCTTTTCTCCCCACCAACAGACCTCTCTGCTGGTGGGGTCTGATCGTTTCCCCAATGTCTGTTTTTTAATATAAATATTTGTTTGCTTATTTTTGTATTATTTTTCCTATTTTTTTTTATTCTGTAATCCCCCCTCCTTCCCTCCCAGAGCCAGCCAATCACTGTGATCGGCTGTCATAGGCTTCAGCCTATGACAGCGAATCACCCCCGAGCCTCTGGAGGGGACAGCCGTGTCACACAGCTGTCCCCAGTACAGCGCTGCCATGGATTTAAGCTCTGTACAAACTAATTAGACTGTGATTTCGCCATCTAACAGTCTCCTAGCAGCGATCGCTGCTGGGTGGCTGAAGGCGGAGGCGCCTACCAATCGGAGATGCGCACGCATTAGCGTGCGTGATCTCCTGCAATAGAGGCCCCAAGGACCTTACGTCAATTGGCATTAGGCGGCCCTTTGGCTGCAGCCGCATGCATGCCCGTCGGCATGACGCGGTCAGCAATAGGTTAAGAAGAATAGTGGGAATAAGGGGAAACAAAAATTTTAATATTGATTTTCAATTTATAATTGGAAATGCTTACCTTACCTCTGCTGAATGTGTCAGGGATAAGGCCACCTAATGCTCTAAAGTCCCTTCTGGAGGAAAAGTTACAGCCAGGCAGAAATTATCTTATGTGGTAATCTGAGATAATTTGGACCGGATCTGGGTGGGAAGAGGCACCCAAAAAAAGTATAAAAGGTTTAAAAACGATTAAAAATGTAATAAAGGATCTTACCTCAGATGAGGAATAGGGTATCACAAGTATAATTTATTGTAACACTAAAAAGAGCTGCTTCCTCGGGTCAATAATCACAGTGCCTGTGTGCAGATCCCCACAGACTCGGAGTACCTCTAATATGTGCTCCAAGTCTTTTATGATCTACACAAAGACACAAGCTTAGTTTAATACTTGGTGGGGATTTGGAGGCCAAAATATAGAGGCTAGGCATGCCTGATATTTCCTACAAGTGCTGATGGTTGTTCCTGGCACAGAGGCCCATATGCAATTCACTTTTTCTCCTAGGTGATATTTTTACACCCTGTCAATAAAATACCATTTAACTACTTCACCCCGAAGGGTTTTACCCCTTAAAAAACAGAGCCATTTTCACCTGTCAGCACTCCTTCCATTCCATCAAATTATTTTATTCTAAAAGTGTTTTATCAGGTAAAAAACTCAGGAGAAAAAGTGAATTGCATATGGGCCATGGTTTAAAGATATTACAGAGGGATTACCCAGCAAGAGTCAATTCAAACCATCCTCTCCAATTCCTAATCCAATTCCATCCTTAAAATAAACAATGCTAAGGTAGATAAACCCCACACATTTTATTTGCCCATTTGTCCCGGCTATCAAAACATTTAAATGATGTTCCTAGTATAATGTATGGCGACAATATATTAATTGGAAATAAAGGTGTATTTTTTCTGTTTTGTGTCTTCTGCACCCTATCAATAATTACTAGCCCCTATTTGTTTAAAAAATGAATAAATAAATAAATCAAACCAGTAATATACCCTCATGCCACACATATTAAAAAAAGCTGAGCCCCTAAAAAACTGGGTATTTAGGAGAAGTTAATAGTAATTTTTTAAAATGTATTTTAATTGTAATTTTACTTTTTAGCTACAAGATGGCACTGCAAAAGTTATCTTGGGTTACCAGAAAGTGTTTTATTTTATTTTTACTTTACTTTTTCTTTTATAATTATGTATGAACAAGGCTCCCAACTGGTGTTCATTCATATACAGGGACTTTCATTGGTTCAGAGAACACGTTTTCATTCACCAAATTCTGAGGTGTAAGTCCCATTGTGAACAAGCAGCATGCATCCGCAGACACCCACGCACCTATCGATAATTGATAGGATGTACCAATATGTCCTGATTGTGTTAGTAAAACTCAAATTGGACACAATGAAACATTCAGTTTGATTTAACTAGTTAATTGAAGTGGTAAGGCTAGTATGATAACCTCACTCCTATCGTGTCACCACCACATTTTTTTTTAGATTGTAAGCCTTTAGCAGGGCACTCCCAAGGACTTGAGTTATTGGGAGTACTACTCCAGTGCATGATCTGACATTGTGTATCACTATCTTATGAAAGGATATGTAGGTATATATGTATATATATATATATATGTATGTATATATATTAGTATATAGATCAATTTCATATACAAGCATACATGTATCTAAGTCTGTGCCTCATGTATCTATTCAGTGTGATATTAATGTGTCTATAGAACAATCAGCCACCCACACACATCTGTGCAGGAAGAGCTGGCTGCATGATATAGAGAATAGCCAAATTCTTCTCTCTGGGCAAAACCCATAAAATGCCCCAACTGGGGACACCTGGAATGTCATAAATAACATGTTTTCCCCGTGATCATTGAACTGTGTTAATTCTCGTAAATCACATGACTTTCTGTAATTATGGTGACATATGATGTTAAACTGCGCATGAGCAAAATCCTGTATTGAATAGGATATAAGGAAAGCAACTGTAATAAAGATTCAGCATAATTTGTGCTCACAACTCCTGTGTGTGTGTGTGTCCTGTTAACCACGTTATGTGACATGTCCTGGCGCCAGGAAATTAAGTAGTCTAAGGCATCTGATATCTGACATGAACTTAAATAGATCCAACTCCTTTCAGCTGAGGGCTCGCCGCGGATGGTCTTCTGCAGAGTTCACGTAAGTAATATGACTATATTACTAGGTGTCTATATTATTTATGTGAAATTTCTGTTGATACCAAAACGAATCCGGTGTTGGAGTTTGTGTTTTTTGATAGTATAATTTAATTATATAAATTATAAGGTTTTTAGAAGGCCTTAGTTTAAAAAAAAAAAAAAAAATAGGGAGAATGTAGACTTTTGGTAAGTCTATTACACTTCTCTTAGTAGGTCTAAGGGAAATATAGATTTTTTTGGGAAAAATCTAACAAATTTGAAGTCTGATCAACTTCAATAAATTATTTTCTTTTGGTAAGAAAATAGAGTTCATTTGGGAAATGAACAGGACACCATATGGTATGGATTTCTGGGTATTTGTAGTTCTTCTTAGGTTTTGAATGGGTTTATTACAGTTTATTTTTGTAAGGTTTTTATAATGTCAGATAAGATTCAGATGTTTTAGATTATTTGTCTGCGTTTGTTTTGTAACTAATAATCTGTTTTATTAGTAAGGTTAAGAAAAAAGTTATTAAACTCTGAGAAACAGTTTGGGTTTAGTGAGGTTGTAGAAAGATAAAATCCCTAGACAAAGTTTGTTTTGTTCTCATGAGATGGGAATTATAGATAGAATTATTGATAAATAGTAGTTATTGATAAAAATAGTGTTGATAAATTTTAAAAATATATAAATTATAATTTATCTAGATAAGAATTGTCTATCGGTACGGCAATATCTTATATTTGTAGTTGACACACAGATTTAATAGAGGGCCAATAAATTACAGTATAAAACTGGAATTAGATCAATGGGTCAAAATATTGTCAAAATGTTTACTATCCCAATCCCTAATATAGATGAAATTTATGAACCTTTGTGTTGCCAGAATATCTGGAAGAAAAAATTTTTGTTCATCTTTGGGTAGAATATAATATATTATATTAGTCTTGGGCTGTCATTCCCTTGGGGGGGGGGGGGGGGGAGAAAGGAATAATAGTTTAATCCATATACAATTGGTTAAAGAACTATGTCTAACGGTGATTAGAATTATATATGTCCAAGTCTGTCTTGCTTGTGTGTTAATCTTGACTAGTAATGTGTGTTTTATGTCTGTTTTCCGTCTGGTTGCGCCAGCGATGAAAAAAAGTATTATATAAAGTGTTATAAGATTCTTACTGTATTTCCGAGAGATGGTTAGTAAAATTAATATTAAGGACACTCATGAAACTCAGATAAGAGCGGTCACTTGCAGAAAATCGCCAGTATAAATTCTATGTACGTACAAAACTGGTTTCAGATGCCACCTTGGGAAAAATTCTGTTATACTGGACTTTTTGTAGATGACCGATCATTAATATTGTCTGAATTATCCATGGGTCATTTAATACAAACTTCGTTGAAAAAAAAACATT